>NC_067480.1:34534067-34829067 GCF_947179515.1 Apodemus sylvaticus
ATACAGAGAAACTCTGTCTTGAAAAAGCAAAAAAACAAAAAAAACAAAAAAACAAAAAAAAAAAAAAAGTGAGGAAGAGGAGAAAAGGGAAGGGGGAAGGAAAGAAAAAAGATAAAAGAAATAAGGGCTAAAGCTGTAACTCAGCAGACTGCTTGCTGTGGATACTCAAAATTCTGGGGCCAACCCCAGTACCTCATGAACTAAATGTGATTGTTGTCACACAGTACTCCCAGCCTCCAGGAGATGGGGGGGGGGGGGGAATCAAAATCGAGGATGTTAAGTGAGTTTCAGGGCAACCTGGGATACAGGAGACTCTGCCACAGAAAAAGATACAAGTAATAATGACGGTCCTGGGTGCAATGGCTCATACCTGCCTGTAACCCAGCACTGTGAGGCCAGGAGGCCAAAAGACTGCCGCAAGGCTCCGCTAGGTTCCTGTGTGAGACCCTGTCCCAAAACAAGACCATTAGCCATAATGACAGCGCTCACTGAAATGTGAATAAGATAACTGGCAAGAGGGCGTGGAAACAATTTCAGATGCACAGGTCAGAAAAGACAATTCTAAGAGGTAATATAAAAGCCTAATAGAACCAATATAGACTCGATAATGGCAGGGGAAAAAAAAATAATGTTCCTGCAACCGGAAGCTGAGGTCTAGTTCTAGTCACGTGTAGACACGGGTATTTTGAGGAATCCTGACCAACTTGCAAAATTCATACAAGCAACAAGAAACACACATGTATAATCCCACTGCAATGGAACTTTAGACCAGTAGATCTCTGTGAGTTCAAGGGTAGAATGAGACCCTGTTTCAAAATACAAAACAAAACAAAACAAAAAATGAAACAAAACAAAAAAAAAAAGAAAACAAATGTAGTTCTGTGATCTAAAGTTTCCCCTAGACTTCAGCATTTAAGGCAATGAACCTGAACGTGCCAAACGAAATCTTCATGCAAAACAGGACTTCTCCCATGCCGTTGCTCCTGCCGTTGATTTATGGGTTAGGCCTCTTTAGGCTAAAGGTAAGGGAAATGCAAATTGCACTTGCTACAGCAACTGGAATTTATTAGCTTATAAAATTAAAGGCCCCAGGAATATAGGATATCCACCCTCAGAGTCATCTTGATAAAGATATCAAAAGCCAGGTGTGGGGTACATGTGATGCCACATGATTCCAGCACACATCATAGGATTCCAGCATTATAACAGGGGAAGGAGGAGAATCAGGAGGTCCTCTGCTGTATAACAAGTTCGAGGACAGCTTGATAACAAAGCATCAAAAACAAACAAAGACATCCAAATGACCGATGTCATCACTGACAAGTCGCCTTCCTTGGCGCTGGTTTTTGCTCCACTCTCAGGTCCCCATGACGGCAGACGGCAAGAGGCCTTTCCTGCCTCCCATTCCACTGGAGCCTAAGTCTCTTCTCAGAAATCTAATTTGTTTTGGAGGGGGGGAGTCGTTCTGTGTCTCCCCTTACCCAGTCTTTTGACCCATCCAGTGCTGACACACTCCACTTTGTCTCCTAGGATGGAGTTCTGCGGTTTATACCCCTAAAATACTGAAGAAATGTGTTTGGAAAGATGATACAATCTGCTACAAGAAACTCAGAGTATGTTATTAGCAAAGAGAGAGAGAACAAATTATCAGAAGCTCCTGCCTTGAGCTTTGTATCTTCTAGTCTGCTCTGTTATATTTCTCCCTGGTTCTACAATGAGCTTTTTGAGGACCTAGAAATTTGCCATCTTTCTCTAATCCCCAGGGTCTGCCCAAGGTGCTATAGGTACAACATCAACATCCAGTCATCTCAGTACATATCTACCGAACTCAACTATGGACACCGAACTATGGACATGCATGTTGGCCGGGCAGTCAACTATGGACATGCATGTTGGCCGGGGCAGTGGTGGTGCATGCCTTTAATCCCAGTGCTTGGGACGAGGAGGAGAAGGAGGAGGGGGGGAGGGAGGAGGAGGAGGGGGGGAGGGAGGAGGAGGAGGGGGAGAGGAAGGAGGAGGAGGAGGGGAGGGAGGAGGGAGGAGGGGGGGAGGGAGGAGGAGGGGGGGAGGGAGGAGGAGGAGGGGGGGGAGGGAGGAGGAGGAGGGGAGGGAGGAGGAGGAGGGAGGAGGGGGGAGGGAGGAGGAGGGGGGGGGAGGGAGGAGGAGGAGGAGGGGAGGGAGGAGGAGGAGGGAGGAGGAGGAGGGGGGAGGGAGGAGGAGGAGGAGGGGAGGGAGGAGGAGGAGGGAGGAGGGGGGAAGAGGGGAAGAGGGGAGGAGGGAGGGGAAGGGGAAGGGGAAGGAGAAGGGGAAGGAGAAGGAGAAGGAGAGAAGGAGAGAAGGAGAAGGAACTTATATACATGTCCTTGGAGAAGTACCACATACAGATGCTAAAATAGATAGGTCACATTTCAACATGTTTTATACTAAACTGTTTATTCCTCCATATTCAATGGGAAGACAGACCCTGTGTGGCCCGGCTTCTGGCTTCAGTTTTTTCTTCTGTGATGTTTATCTTTTTTTTTTTTTTGTCGTCCACAATAAATGCGTTCTTATTTTTTTCCTAACCAACTTTGGATCATAGCCCACACTTAGGTGGTTACCTTGTGAGTCCTTGAGCTGCTAGTGCTGAAAGGGTAGTCTGGGAAACCACACCGTCTTCACCTGGGAGCTCACAAGAAATGCAGACTCTTAGGCCCTCCAGACCTCCAATGAGATCTACAAAATGTTCATGTGATTGAGAAATAGATAACCACTTACCTAGATGAATACTATCTACTAGAGATACAAGAGAAACCTAATATAGAGTCTAAGGTTTTCTGGTCACAGTAGAACACATTGCTAAACCTAATAAATCCAAAATATTCTTAAGTTTTTGAAACCAATTTTTAAAAATATTAATGCTGGGTGTGTTGGTGCATGCCTTTAACTCAAGCTGATCTAGCCTTAGTGGCCTTCTTCTGCTGAGCAGGTCCCTAAAATAGCCACATAGTCTTTCCACGAATCACCACTTACCAAGGGAAAAGCACCAAAACACAAGTATTATGTGTGTGTGTGGGGGGGGGGGGGGGGGCTGCATTTCAGATTTAATGAATATGACTGGCTTTCTCTTTTTTTTTTTAATTTCTTTTAAGTGCATGTGTGTGTGTGTTTGGATTTTTTTTTTTTTTTGATTTGGTTTTTTCAAGACAGGGTTTCTTTTTATAGCCCTGGCTGTCCTGGAGCTCACTCTGTAGACCAGGCTGGCCTCGAACTCAGAAATCTGCCTGCCTCTGCCTCCCAGAGTGCTGGGATTACAGGCGTGCACCACCACCACCCAGCATGTGTGTGTGTTTTAAGTCACCAATTTTGTTTACCACACCGATCACAGAAATAAACACACACACACACACACTGACCATCAGATCATGAACTTTCGCCAGGAATATTGTGTCAAAGGGTGGTGACATCACCCAGAGAGGACCAACCAGAGTCCAACCCTGGTGTTGACTCCTGTATCTTCTCAAGGACACAGACTTGGGGCCACATGGGCCTGAAGCTCAGAGTCCACTGCAAAGTCTCTTGGAAGTCAACCATTGAGGCCAGCACACAGAGAAGAGAGCCTGGAAAAGAGTTGATTGTGGGGATCCCTAAATGTAGTATCGGGGCCAACACCTACTCCATTCTCCCACCAAGTAAGTCAATACAGCGAAGTGTGCTAGTGTGCTTGTGTGCTTGTGTGCTTGTGTGCTTGTGTGCCTCGGCCACTTTGGGCTCCTTTGAAACTCCAGCTTCCTTACCCACAAACAGGAAGATGGAGAAAAAAAGGACTTAAAATTGAAATTCATCCCGGCTTACAAAGGTGACTTGTTGCTATGGTGAAATTGGAGCTAGGTTTACTAAACAAACATTTAGCCAGGCACTATGCTGGTTCCTGAATGGGCTGTAGTCTATCATTCCATCTCTGCAAGCCGGAATCATATTTCAAGGGCTTCTTTGTTCCTTCTCTAGGACACTGAAGATCAGGTTTCTAGGCAAATACTGCGGAGAAGAATAAAGAGAGAGGTAGACAGATCTTCTTAATAAGTCGCTTTCTCTCTCTGCTCTGCCCTGTTGACTCAGGGAAGTTATAAAATTTCCATCCATTACTCTCCAAGTCTAAGTGTTAGGATGGGAATGTAGCACTCGTTTACTAAGTCATTGTGACACCATTGCCAGTTTCTTTTAGTAGCTATCCTCAAGAAGCACTTTCCTGGTTTACAGAAAACACTGAGCCTTTGGCAGATCCTAATTCCCCCCCCCCCACACACACACACACACCACCACCACCCCACCCCCCAGGCAGGGTCTTGAGAAGATTTAGAATGGCCTTGAATTTGCACTTGTGAGAGGGTAACCTTGAACTTCTGATCCTCTCTGCCTCCAACCTTGGAAGAGCTGAAATTACAGGCATGCTCCACTTCATCCAGTTTTCTACACTGCTGGGAACCCAGCCGAGGGTTCTCCCTCCACATGCTGGGCAAGCACTCTACCATCCAAGTGACATCACCAGCTCACTAGGTACCATCTTGAGACCCTGCGGACAGTGAGTGCTAGGATCTGGGCATGCCTCCAGGCCTTCCTGATTCCCTGATTCTGGGTTTCCTGGGCAGCAAGTCTCTGTTTTCGGAGTTTCTGCGTGACAGGGCGGTACTGTTATCCTAGTGGCTCTTACCACATCAAAACCAACATGCCCGGGGTCTTTACAGTGGGTTCAGCTTTCCTTAAGTCTCAATGTCAAGTATCATACTAACAAGTAATCAGATGAAGCCCGAGTTAAATGAAAATCCAAACGTAGGTCAGGCGGTGGTGGCACACGCCTTTAATCCCAGCACTTGGGAGGCTGAGGCAGGCAGATTTCTGAGTTCGAGGTCGGTCAGCCTGGTCTACCGTGAGTTCCAGGATAGCCAGGGCTACACAGAGAAACCAAAAGAAAATCCAATCCAAACATGATAAGAAAATTGAAAAAATGTTCTTCCTGTCTTCTCTATCCCCAAATATTGACTACCAAGGGAGGGAAAAAAACTGAGAAAAGATGAACAGAAAAATTAAGGAGAATGAGGAAAAAGAAAGTTTTGTCAGCTAAAAGAACTCAAAACAAGAATCATTCTTCAAAGACCATGTATCTCAAATTATAAAACGGCTAGCAGGATGGCTCAACAGGTAAAAAAAACATTTAGTCATCAAGTTCAAACCTGATGTCTGGGGTTTGATACCCAGAATCCACATAACAGAGAAAGAAGAGAATTAAAAATGAGAAAGGGAAAACATATATAATTTAAATTTATTTCAGAAATAAACCCACTGTGATTTAAAATGTTAAATTTAAGTAGGAATTAGGAATAAAATATTAGCATCTCATCATTACGGCTGATACAATTTCTTATTAGACTTGGGATTTGAGAAGTAGGGCTAAAATAATTGGCAGAGATTTGCATTTGATAGTGCTTCAAGGTGCTACATCCAGGCAAAGCCTCAACATGCTATCCTTCCACCCCTCCCTATCCAGCCTTATGGACAAAACCTTTTTGTCTCTTTTCCACCCTTTAAAATTTACCCATCCTGCCTGGCAGCTGTGGCACATGCCTTTGATCCCAGCACTTGGGAGGCAGAGGCAGGCAGATTTCTGAGTTCAAGGCCAGCCTGGTCTACAGAGTGAGTTCCAGGATAACCAGGGCTCTACAGAAAAATCCCATCACAAAAAAAAAAAAAAAAAAAAAAAAAAAAAATTACCCATCCAGTATCTTGTGACCTAAAGGCAGATCCTGTGCCTTTTATACATCCAACTTTGTTTGTTTGGAGACAAGGTCTTACCATGTGGCTCAGTCAGACTCCTGAGAGTTGTTGATTAGAAGTGTGTCCCACAGTGCTTAACTCTTAACCTCTTAGTCATACAATGCCAACGTGGAAAGGGTATTAAAATAGATTACTGCAACGGCTATAAAAAGGCCGAAGAAGCTGACCAGTGCACCATATAATGAGATGCAGGAATAGAAACCCGAGCCTGTGAAATGAGGGCAGGTTTTCACCTTTTGTTCTGGGCAAGTCTGTATTTTTAAATGTTGAAACATTAAGCAAGCGCTCACATTGCTTATGTAAATTTTTTAAATGCACAAGAGAAACATGAAAGAAATATGTTTGCTAAACTAACCCTCACCACTCCAGGAAAGATCATTAGAGAGGGTTTATAAATATCCACAAAGGACTGAAAAGTCACGTCAGACAGACCTTCAAGGCTTCAAGTTCGAGCCCAGCCAGAACTGACAGTCAGTCATGTGCTGCCATGCTTGGTGACTGGGACTTTTCTTTAGTGTGGATGGGGTAGAACCTACATAGTCACAGGCACCATTCCCCCAAAAGGCCACTGTCTGCAGTAGCTTCTATATTCTTATATGGGCCTATATTGAAATTTAATGGCATAAAGGATGCTGATTCAATACGGGATGAACCCCGGGAAGGAAAAGTTTATTTTTGTTTTTGCTTTTGTTTTTTTTTTGTTGTTGTTGTTTTGTTTTGTTTTGGATTTGGTTTTTTCGAGACAGGGTTTCTCTGTATAGCCCTGGCTGTCCTGGAACTCACTCTGTAGACCAGGCTGGCCTCGAACTCAGAAATCTGCCTGCCTCTGCCTCCCAGAGTGCTGGGATTACAGGTGTGCACCACCACCACCCGGCTGGAAAAGTTAAAAGATGAAAGAAAGAGGTGTGTGTGTGTGTGTGTGTGTGTGGTGTGGGTGGTGTGTGTGTGTGTGTGTGTGTGTATGATGGAAGTGCATGGGCATATGCATGCCACAGCTTACATTACATGCATACACATGCAGAAGTCAAAGAACATGTTTTGAGAAGGGTTCTCTCCTTCCACCTTACTAAGATAGAGTCTTTCTTGTTTCTGCTGCCATCTGCATTGTTCAAACCACCATTCCTTTATTCACTGGGAAAAATGATTTAGATGGAAGCATTTCTTCATCACAAAACCACTAGCCACTGGATTCACATTGTGTTCCTATAATCCTTGGCTGCTCTGACCTGAGTATTTGTGAGAGGCATACAAAGTGAATGCATTTACGATGAACAAAGAATTAATTCTACAATGTTGCTGGAAAATCACAACAGAACAGGGCTGACAAGGTGCAGTGTTGAGTCAGATGCTCAGACAGCAGCAGCAGTGTCTTCCTGCTTCCCAGCAGTTCCCACTTCCATGGGCTTCATTCTCGAGGCTTACATAAGGAGATGCAAAGGGATAGGCAGTTGCTGCAATCTTGGGGTGTGGGGAGCCCCTTGTGCTTCACGGTCATCACTGGAGGGGTTTGTCCATTGACCTTTAGGACAGACTGTCAAGGAATGATAATGCATATATACCGAATGCATACATTCACTAAGAATTATGTTTATGAGCTAGAGAGATGGCTCAGCGGTGAAGTGTTGATTGCTCTTCCAGAGGATCAGGATTAGCAGCTCACAACTGTCTGAAACTCTACATCAAGAGGCTCCAGCACCAGAACACAGACATACATTCAGACAAAATACCAAAGGACATGAAATAATTTTAATATGTTTGTTTATTTGTTTATTTATTTATCATGTATATACTTCTTGGGTATGCATGGACTCACCTCTGCCATGGCGTGTATATAGGCCTAAGAGAACAACTGTGGGAATTGGGTCTTTCTACCATGTGCGGATGGAGCATGAGCTTTGGCAGTAAACACAATTTATCCACAGAGCTATTTCAGAGCTATTTCACAAGCTCTGGAGTTTGTTCCTGATTTTGTTTTGGGAGGGGTTTGTTGGTGGTAGTGGTTGTTTGTGGGGGTGAATAGAGGGGTTCATTTGAGAGAGGGTCTCAAGTAGCTCAGACTAGCCTTGAATTGAATATGAAATCAAGGATAACCTTGAACTCAGGAACCTCCTACCCATACTTCCCAAGTGTCTGGATTACAGGTGCGCACCACCATGCAAGCCCTTTCTTTGTCTTGACATATGTTTGATACATATGTTCCCTTCTGTTCCAGTTAGAGGTCTATCGTTGTGATTAACACCATGACTCAAAGAACCTTATGGGGGGGAGGGGAGGAGCACATTTGGCTTATTTGACATGTTGATGGGTCCTGATCACAATTCATCCTAGAAAGAAGTCAGAGCATGAACTCAAGCAGGAGTCAGGAACTAAAAAGGCTATGAAGGAATGTTCCTTCTCGGCTCCTTTCTGGGTCTTGCTTTGACTTCTTTTACAACCCAACAGCTTCTTTCCAGAGGTGGCACCATCAAAAGTAGGAAGGGCCCTACTACATGAATCCTTAATCAAGGAAATACCCCCACAGAACTGCTGACAGTCCAACCTGACTGAAGCCTTTTCTCAATCGAGGTTCTCTCTTTCCAGATGACCCTAGCTTGTATTATGCTGACCACACAGGAACCAGCACTCCTTTGGGATATTTAACCTAGAAAGGGTACTGTACAAGAAAATCAGTCAAATATGACAAGATGTGGGGTGAAGTTCAGCATAGGCTGAGAAAAGTCTACAGAGAAGGGTGAGGCTTGGCTCTGATTGCTATGGCAACTTCTAAGAGGTGCGAGTTGAGCCAGGCTCCTAAGGGCATCGAGGAGTTGGGCAGAAAAATGGCAGGCAGGGGAGTGAGCAGACTCTCTAGTTCATGCCCACAGTAAGGGCCAAGGCAGAGAGGCCAGGGCACATGCCTGAAATGCCAAGTAAATCAATATGACTATAACTCAGGCTGTGGAGGAACACGGTCTATGAACACGTGGGAAAGAACATGAATGGACTTGACAGCCAGTCTGGCTGGAATGTTTGAAATTTAGCTAGCAGGCAAGCACTAATCACTAAGTGCTTTTAAGTAGGAGACACACAGACAAACACCAGGTGTGGTTTTGTTTATTTGTTTAATCACAATCACGATCGCAGAGTAGATTAGAGATTCTGCCTGGGAACAAGCGCACTGCATAGGTTCTGGAAGGAGGAAACAGGCTTCACACACTGAAAGCAGAAGAGAGGAGCTGAATTAGCAGCATACAGGATAGGAGGCTGACACGGTTGGCAAAGTGAAGAGGATGCGAATGGAGAAGCAGGGAGGAGACAGACAGTTGCCAGGTTACCTGGCTGAGCGACTGCTGGGTTGCCATTGTCAATCGAAAGGAAGCTCAAGGGTCAGAAGATGATGAATACAGTTGGGAGTCTCCCAGTGGAGATGTGCAATAGACAGCTTGGTGCAGGACTAGAACCCTAACTGTCCTCAGGAAACAGGGCAGCTGCTAGATTAGGTTACCAGGCATCAGCGCTGGGCTTTTCTGCAGTGGGTAGAAGTGCATACAACAATACAAATCACCAACATTTGAGTCTAGTGGCTAAAGAGGAGTAAAGAGCATAAAACCAAGCATAGACGTTCACACTGTGATCCCAGAACTCAGGAGGCTTAGGCAGAAGGACTGTCTATAGTTGAAGGCCAGCCTAGCCTACATAGTGAAACTCTAGCCTGGGCTACATAGTTAAACTCTACTATCTCAAGAAAACCAAACCACAAACCAAGAATGGTTGTGAGTTCTTGTAACCCCAATACTTGGGAGCCAGAGGCAGTAGGATTGCTGTAAGTTTGGGGCCAGCCTGGTCTACAAAGAGAACTCCAGCCAGGACTACATAGTAAGACCTTGAGTCAAAAAACACAAATGAGACCACATGCATATAGAAAAGAAAAAAAAGAGAAAGGGGGAGGGAGGAAAGGAGGGAGGGAGGATGGAGAGAAGGGAGGAAGGAAGAGGGTGTGTGTGTATAAAGAAGAGTTGGGCAGAGAAGAAGAGAGGGACACTTACTTATCTTAGGGTTTCTGTTGCTGTGATGAGACACCATGACCAAAAGCAAGCTGGAGAGAGAAAGGTTTATTGGATTTCCATTTTTCACTTCATAGTCCATCACTGAAGGAAATCAGCGCAGGAACTCACACAGGTCAGGGACCTGGAGGCAGGAGTTGATGCAGAGGCCTTGGAAGAGTGCTGCTCACTGGCTTGCTCCCCCTGGCTTGCTCAGTCCCCTTTCTTATAGAACCCAGGGTCAACCAGCCCAAGAGTGGCACCACCCACAATGTGCTGGGCCCTCCCTCATTGATCACTAACTGAGAAAATGCCCCACAGGTTTGACAATAGACCAGTTTTATAGAGACATTTTCCCCGTTGAGCCCCCCTCCTCTCAGATGACTGTAGCTTGTGCCAAGTTGACTTAAAACTCACTAGCATCTCGGGCAAGATGGCTCAGTGGTTAAGAGCACTTGTTGCTCTTGCAGAGGAGCAGGTTCAATTCCCAGCACTCATGCAGTGATTCACAACCATCTGTAGTTCTAGTTCCAGGGGACTCATCGGGCACTAAGCATGCATTTCTTACAGAACTCATTATGGGATGGCACTTCCCACAATGGGCTGGCCCCTCCCCTATTAGTCACTAACTTAGAAAATGCCCTACAGCTGGACTTTAGGAAGGCATTCTCTCAGTTGAGGTCCCTCCTTTCAGATGACTCTAGACTGTGTCAAATTGACATAAAACTAGTCGGGACAGTACCAGACCCAGACTCATGCAGTGGGGAAATCTGTTACCAGGGAGGTAAGAATGTTTCTTTTGAAACATGGTCTGATTCCTCTCCCTGCTCTGGCCCCAGTAGAGTCGCCAGCTGTGGTGCAGTGATGTAATGTACTTTCCTCTGTTCCCTAATGTATTGTTACCAGAGGCTTTCGGCTCATTTCTGCATTGTTGGCTGTCTTCCGGATATCAGATGTCATCATATGCATTGGTTTCAAGCAACCCTTATGTTCATAAATATTTAGATGGACTTCCCAGGAAAACTCACTTTTTTTTTTTTTTTTTGAGACAGGGTTTCTCTGTATAGCCCTAGCTATCCTGGAACTCACTCTGTAGACCAGGCTAGCCTCAAACTCAGAAATCCACCTGCCTCTGCCTCCCAGAGTTCTGGAATTACAGGCGTGCGCCACCACTGCCTGGCTGAAAACTCACTCTCTTTTGTGTTGTTTTGTTGGGTTTTGTTTGAGTTTGGGTTTGTATTTGTGTGTGTGTGTGTGTTGGTTTTTGATGTTTTCTTTTTTTTAAGGGAAAAAAGTTTCTCTATATAGCCCTGGCCAACTTGGACCTCCATATGTGCCAGGGAGTATCACTGTTAGGATGTGTAGCCCTGTTGAAGAATACGTATAGCTACGTAGGCAGGCTTTGAGAACTCCTCGTGCTCATCCAGACTGTACTTGACCGTAGAGCAGTTCTTCTGCCTCTGTTTCCTGAGCACCAGTTTTACAGGAGCACACTACCACACTGAGTGCATTTTGTGAAACGGGGGGTGGGGCTCAAGGCTTTGAGAATGCTAGGTAAGCACTCTACCATATCAACTCCAAAATTTGTCTTTTGAAAGTAGATATTTCGTTTCCATTAAATAATGCAATATTGTGTAACTTCACTACTGTTCTCAAAACAGCTTTGAGGCTGGGGAGGGAGACGGCTCTGTGGGTAAAAAAGTATTTTCTGCGCAGACCGGAAGACCTGAGTTTGAATCCCTGGAGACCACAAACAAGCTGAAAACAGCTATATGATCATCTTTATTTATTTTTTTTTAATTCTACAGGGGTTTGAATACACTTGGCCCAGGGAGAGACATTATTAGAAGGTGTGGCCTTGTTGGAGTGGGTGTGGCCTTATAATAGGAAGGGCATAGCTGTATAGGCGGGATCTAGACCACAAGCTCCGCCTACTCTGGAAGAGTCAATCTCTTTCTGACTGCCTTGGGATCAAGATGCAGAGCTCTGATTCTTTGAGGTCCCCTTGTCTGCTAGGATGTTGCCATGCTTCCTGCCCTGATGATAATGGACTGCACCCCTGAAACTGTAGGCCAGCCCCAATGAAATGTTTTCATAAGAGTTACCTTGGTCATGGTGTCTGTTCAGAGCAATAAAACCCAAACTAAGACAAACTCTTAAAAATATATTTTTGGGCTGGAGAGATGGCTCAATGGTTAAGAGCACTGACTGCTCTTATTAAGGTCCTGAGTTTTATTTTTTGTTTGTTTTTTTTATTTTTGTTTTTTTGAGACAGGGTTTCTCTGTATAGCCCTGGCTGTCCTGGAACTCACTCTGTAGACCAGGCTGGCTTCGAACTCAGAAATCCGCCTGCCTCTACCTCCCCGAGTGCTGGGATTGCAGGCGTGCGCCACCAACGCCTGGCCAGGTCCTGAATTCAAATCCCAGCAACCACATGGTGGCTAACAACCATCTGTAATAAGATCTGATGCCCTCTTCTGGTGTGTCTGAAGACAGCTACAGTGTACTTACATATAATAGTAAATAAATCTTTGCTGGGAGGTGGTGGCCCATTTTGTCCATTTGTCAATTATCGATCAATGGGCGAGTGCCCCGCCCTCTGTGGGTGGGGGACACTCCAGGGCTGATGGTCCTGGGTTCTATAAGAAAGCCAGCTGAGCAAGCCAGGGAGAGCAAGCCAGCAAGCAGCCAGCACTCCTCCCTGGCCTCTGCATCAGCTCCTGCCCCCGGGTTCCTGCCCTGACTTCCGTTAAAGTGCTAAGCTGAATAAACCCTTTCCTCCCCAGCTTGCTTTTTGTTCATGGTGTTCTGTCACAGCAATAGTAATCTCAGCTAGGATACCAGCCCAAGATAACGCTGTATACATGAAATCAGACATGTTCTTTTACATCTGCTTTTTTTTTTTTTTCACTAGCAGGACACTGTCAGGGTTCACCTAGGTAGAAGCCCCATCAGCACCTCCTCCCTTTCTACAGCCCTGTGCAGAGGTGTCACCTCTCTAGGTGGCATTGTCATCTGCTGAAGGCCACCTGCGTTGCCTCTGCCTTTACCTATTGGGAATGAAGCTGTACTAATGCTCGCCTGCACCGGCCTCTGCTTTAGTCCCCCTTTCAGTTCTTTCAGGAGCATGTGCGGGCAAGCGTGCGCAGGGTTGGGGGGTAAGGGGGGGGTGAGGGTAGAGGACCCCAGGTCTTACTGGACTACTTTTCTTCAGCCTGTTGAGGAATCACACACCCATGCCTCGGCACTGTGCCACTTCAGGTTTCATCAGCAAATTCAAGGCTTTGACTTTCTCCACATTCCACTTGTCTTTTTCTTAATTTTTAAAATGTAATCCATCCTAGGAGAGAGGGAAGAGCTCATTGTGACGCAACTGGTTGTTGATGTCTCCATGAAACCAAGAGGGACAGATTAGTTCAACAGACCAAACCCCACCCTATACTTAATTTTGCAATGCTTAGGCGTTATTTGAAGGAATCTATGGCATACAAACCAAGGATGATTAAATGGCTTTAATAAACCACTTAAAATAATATCCAGGGGACTGGGGAGATAGTTTAGCAGTTAACCCCTATGGCTAACTCCTGGTCAGTATCCTCAGAAGAATACACAATAGCTTGTCTAATAAGTTGGCTTCTTTCTCCAAGGTTAGATTTCTGGACTTCCTCATTGCATAGGTAATTAAAAGATTTGTTTCAGGACAAGTAACTGCCCTTGTCACTGAGAGTTGAACAGAAGTCACAATAACATGCATAATTGGCATCGAGGGCTTACCTCACCGTGATCGTCGCCCAGAGGATGGATTGGCTGTAGGCGGTAATCTCCAGTTTAAACATAACCGGAAAGGAAGAATTGTAGTAGGTCCTTTAACACTCAAAAGACCTCTTTAGTGGGTTCTGCCAAGCCTCACATTTTACATAAGAGAAAACAGACTGGAGAAATAAAATAAGCTGGCCAAAGGAGGGCTCTGTAGCTGTGTCCCGCTTTCCATATTCCGGCTGCCTTCAGAGCTGCCTGAGGAGGCCGAAGGTGCTACCAGGGCAGGTGGCGGCCATCACCTGCTGGAGCTGCCTCCCAGAGTGTTATCAACAGCTGGCTTGATATTCAGAACTATAGGTGCAAGTTCAAGGCAAAGGTGACCGCAGGCTTGGCTCCTTTGGAAGAATCCAAGAAAAATGGGTTTTGCATCCTCTCTCATCTCCAATAGCTTCCCTTGTTCCTTAGCCTGTAGATGAAAGTCTCTAGGTAGCCAGGCAGTGGTGGCACACGCCTTGAATCCCAGCACTTGGAAGGCAGAGGCAGGCGGATTTCTGAGTTCGAGGCCAGCCTGGTCTACAGAGTGAATTCAAGGACAGCCAGGGCTACACAGAGAAACCCTGTCTCAAAAAACCAAAAACAAACAAACAAAAAAACCTGCCACGGTGCCTCATACGATATCTTCTCTCCGGAGCTGTATTTGTGTCCAAATTTAATTTTTATTTAATTCATTAAATATTTTATAAAATTTTTTTATTTATATATGTTGTTTTTATTTTATTTTTTTACTTTACATGTATGAACATTTTTCCTGCATGTATGCCTGATACTTGCAGAGGCTAGAAGAAAGCTTTGGATCCGCAGACCTGGAGTTACAGATAGTTGTGAGCCGCCATGTGGGTGGCAGGAATTGAGCCCACATCCTCTGGAAGAGCAGCCAGTACTCTTAACCACTGAGCCATCTCGTTCTTGAGATAAATTCTCAGCATGTAGCTCTGGGTGGCCCCAAACTGCCTCCATTGCCTAAGTGCTAGATTTTAAGTACCTAAAGCTAACTTTGAACTTTTGATCCTCCTGCCTCCACCTCTTGGGCTACATGTGACCTTTTATTTTTAAAAATAGTTTTTAAAAGCCCCATATTCAAATAAAGATGTATTCTGCAAGAAAGGTCATTACTACTCTAGTATATTCTTATTTTCTGTCCTTTTATGGAGGTGGCACTGAGGAGGGTAAATGGGGACGTGATATTGCGCTGTCCCTCTGTACATGCAGGTCCTGCTGTCATGCAATCTGAAGGACCTTAGAGCACACTTGATATTCAGTAAAAGAAAGTTTCAAACTAGAATACTGCTCACTATTCCCTCAGCTACTTAACAGCCCTGTCACACATGAGGACATCTGTTATTCCAATCTTCAGATTCTTATGGTGTCTTGGCACATTTCATTCCAGTGCTGTGGGGCCCTTGACCTCAGTATTGGTTCAGGAGAGTCCTTTTTATTTTCAGTTTGCTTTAAGGTTTATTTTTAAATAGTTTCCATTTCTTATAAATTTACTAAGTTTGGTGCATCTAGAAAAGAATGCTTTAGGTTCCCAAAGTATATTTGGGAATTCAAATATCTATTTAGAAAAAAAAAAAACCCTATATCTCAATATTTTTTGTTCATTTGTGGTAGGGCCTTACTAAGTTGCTCAGGATGACCTAAAATTCACAATCCCCCTGCCTCAGATTCTTTTAAAAAGGAAAAAAATTAATTAATTAATTAATTATTTTATGTATATGAGTACACTATAGCTGTACTGATGGTTGTGAGCCACATGTGGTTGCTGGGAATTTGAATTCAGGACCTCTGCTCGCTCTGGTATGCCCTGCTTGCTCTGGCTTAAAGATTTATTTATTGTTATATCTAAGTATACTGTTGCTGTCTTCAGATGCACCAGAAGAGGGCTTCAGACTTCATTAAGGATGGTTGTGAGCCACCATGTGGCTGCTAGGATTTGAACTCAGGACTTTCAGAAAAGCAGACAGTGCCCTTAACCGCTGAGTCATCTCTCCAGCCCCCTGCCTCGGATTCCTAAATCCTGAGATTACAGATTTATCCCACCAAGCTCCACTGTTCTCTCAAAGGGATTTTTTTTTTTGAAAAAGTAAAGTATTTTTAAAAACTAAAAGAAAATAAAACATTGTAGAAAATAGGACCGTCTTATGATTTTTATGTTTTCCCATGTATTTAGCTTTTGAAGGATGTTGCTAGATATTTGATTCTTATCTCAAAGCTCTCTAGACAGTTTACCTAGGATGAGGCGGTGAGAGAATGAATGGTAGTATTAGTTAGAGTTCCTATTGCTGCGTAGAGACACCATGACCATGGCAACCTTATAAGGAAAACATTTAATGACAGTTCAGAGGTGTAGTCCATTGTCATCACGGCAGGAAGCATGGCAGCATGTGAGCCGACACAGTACTGGAGCAGAGGCTGAGAGTTCTACATTGAGATCTGAAGGCAGCAGGAAGAGAGAGTGACTTTGGGCTTGGCTTAAACATCTGAAATCTTAAAGCCCATCCCCACAGTGACTTCCTCCAACAAGGACACACCCACTTCAACAAAGCCACACCCACTCCAACAAGGCCACACCCACTCCAACAAGGGCACACCTCCTAATAGTGCCTCTTGCTAGGGAACTAGGGGTTCCTTTTTCATTCAAACCACCACAGTAGGAGACAAAGGAGAAGAGAGAAGAGATTCATAGATGGCTTGCTTCTCAGATTCCCCTCCTCTCCTTCAGGCTGAAGGACTTATTTCCTCAGCTGCTAGAATCACTCAGTCACTGACTCTCAGCTACTCACCCTCTGTGGCCCTTTATAAAATTGTCTGAGCAGACTTAAGTCCCCAGGCCCAAGGCCACTCGTTTTTAGAGCTGTCTACAAGGGGGCCACCAAGATTGAACTTTTGGCCCCATCACAGGACAACTATAAAGAACCTTGCCGACTTGGAGCAGCCTGTGGGACAAGCTCTCACAGCATCTAACGTTGCCTGTTTCCTCCCTCTGCCCAACCCTGCTTCTGCTCTCTCAGTCCCACCAAGAATTACCGATGGACGAACTCTGTGTAGACTTGCAGAGAGAATGAAACTTATGATAGGACCCCCAAACAAAGAGATGCCAAGAGAAGCAGCTAGCTATGAGGATAAAATGAGCCATACTAAAGGATGGCGGGCAGCCACTAGATGGGTCATGGTTTCCAAGGCTCTTATTCCCTCTGGCATCCAAAGAGCATCATCCTTCACAAATCCCCAAACTCAAAACAAAAGGTATAAGTAAAGCGTGAACTAGGGGAAACCTTAAGGTCAAATGTGTACGGAATCTAGAATGGGAAAAGGTAGCTGTGGCTGTCAGGAAATATTGTTTAATGACTTGAAGCTGGGGCAAGCCAACAGGGGATATCAGGGTTCTGCTGTTATGATTATTCGCTTGCTTGCTTTGTTATGTAGCATAAAATGCCTGTGTGGCCAAGCCTGGCCTCGAACCCTCATCTTCCATGACCCCACCTCCCAAATGTGCCACGAGTACTACTCACTCACAGAGAGATTTCAGTCTACGTTTATCATTTAGTCATTTAGTTCAAATAGCTTGACATTTTTTTTCTTTTTTCTTTTTGGTTTTTTTTTTTTTTTTTTTTTTGGATTCGGTTTTTTTTTCCGAGACAGGGTTTCTCTGTGTAGCCCTGACTACCCTGGAACTCACTCTGTAGACCAGTCTGTCCTCGAACTCAGAAATCTGCCTGCCTCTGCCTCCCAGAGTGCTGGGATTACATGCGTGTGCCACCACCGCCTGGCTACCTTGGTATTTTCTAAGTGACTGTTTTTACACTTGAACCTGTTGATTGACTATGGTAAAGACACATTTTTTTAAAAGCTATAATATATAGCCAGAGGCTAAGAGAAAAGGTCAGAATCAACAGAACCACTGTTCTGTTTTGATGGAAAGATAGTCTTAATGTTTATCCTTAGCTGATTATAAGAATGAACTCCCTCTCTCCCTCTCCCTCTCCCTCTCTCTCTTTTTCTCTCTCTCTCTCCCAACCCCTACTTCTTTCTCCACCTACCCTGTGTGTGTTTGCGTGTGTGTGCAAGATGGAATCAGAAATCTGTTTCTTTTTTTTTTTATTCGATATAATTTATTTACATTTCAAATGATTTCCCCTTTTCTAGCCCCCCCCCACTCCCCGAAAGTCCCGTAAGCCCCCTTCTCTTCCCCTGTCCTCCCTCCCACCCCTTCCCAGTTCCCCGTTCTGGTTTTGCCAAATACTGTTTCACTGAGTCTTTCCAGAACCAGGGACCACTCCTGCTTTCTTCTTGTATCTCATTTGATGTGTGGATTATGTTTTGGGTATTCCAGTTTTCTAGGTTAATAACCACTTATTAGTGAGTGCATACCATGATTCACCTTTTGAGTCTGGGTTACCTCACTTAGTATGATGTTCTCTAGCTCCATCCATTTGCCTAAGAATTTCATGAATTCATTGTTTCTAATGGCTGAATAGTACTCCATTGTGTAGATATACCACATTTTTTGCATCCACTCTTCTGTTGAGGGATACCTGGGTTCTTTCCAGCATCTGGCAATTATAAATAGGGCTGCTATGAACATAGTAGAGCATGTATCCTTATTACATGCTGGGGAGTCTTCTGGGTATATGCCCAGGAGTGGTATAGCAGGATCTTCTGGAAGTGAGGTGCCCAGTTTTCGGAGGAACCGCCAGACTGCTTTCCAGAGTGGTTGTACCCATTTGCAACCCCACCAGCAGTGGAGGAGTGTTCCTCTTTCTCCGCACCCTCTCCAACACCTGCTGTCTCCTGAATTTTTAATCTTAGCCATTCTGACTGGTGTAAGATGAAATCTTAGGGTTGTTTTGATTTGCATTTCCCTAATGACTAATGAAGTTGAGCATTTTTTAAGATGCTTCTCCGCCATCCGAAGTTCTTCAGGTGAGAATTCTTTGTTTAACTCTGTACCCCATTTTTTAATAGGGTTGTTCGGTTTTCTGGAGTCTAACTTCTTGAGTTCTTTATATATATTGGATATTAGCCCTCTATCTGATGTAGGATTGGTGAAGATCTTTTCCCAATTTGTTGGTTGCCGATCTGTCCTCTTGATGGTGTCCTTTGCCTTACATAAACTCTGTAACCTTATGAGGTCCCATTTGTCAATTCTTGCTCTTAGAGCATACGTTATTGGTGTTCTGTTCAGAAACTTTCTCCCTGTACCGATGTCCTCAAGGGTCTTCCCCAGTTTCTTTTCTATTAGCTTCAGAGTGTCTGGCTTTATGTGGAGGTCCTTGATCCATTTGGATTTGAGCTTAGTACAAGGAGACAAGGATGGATCAATTCGCATTCTTCTGCATGCTGACCTCCAGTTGAACCAGCACCATTTGTTGAAAAGGCTATCTTTTTTCCATTGGATGTTTTCAGCCTCTTTGTCGAGGATCAAGTGGCCATAGGTGTGTGGGTTCATTTCTGGATCTTCAATCCTGTTCCATTGATCCTCCTGCCTGTCACTGTACCAATACCATGCAATTTTTAACACTATTGCTCTGTAGTATTGCTTGAGGTCAGGGATACTGATTCCCCCAGATTTTCTTTTGTTGCTGAGAATAGTTTTAGCTATCCTGGGTTTTTTGTTGTTCCAGATGAATTTGATAATTGCTCTTTCTAACTCTGTGAAGAATTGAGTTTGGATTTTGATGGGTATTGCATTGAATCTGTATAGTGCTTTAGGCAAAATGGCCATTTTTACTATATTGATTCTACCGATCCATGAGCATGGGAGGTTTCCCCATTTTTTGAGGTCTTCTTCCATTTCCTTCTTCAGAGTCTTGAAGTTCTTGTCATACAGATCTTTCACATGTTTGGTAAGAGTCACCCCAAGATACTTTATACTGTTTGTGGCTATTGTGAAGGGGGTCATTTCCCTAATTTCTTTCTCAGCCTGCTTATCCTTTGAGTATAGGAAGGCCACTGATTTGCTTGAGTTGATTTTATAACCTGCCACTTTGCTGAAGTTGTTTATCAGCTGTAGGAGCTCTCTAGTGGAGTTTTTTGGGTCACTTAGGTAGACTATCATGTCGTCTGCAAATAATGATAGTTTGACTTCCTCCTTTCCAATTTGTATCCCTTTGACCTCCTTATGTTGTCGAATTGCCCGAGCTAGTACCTCAAGTACAATATTGAAAAGATAAGGAGAAAGGGGGCAGCCTTGTCTGGTCCCTGATTTCAGTGGGATTGCTTCAAGTTTCTCTCCATTTAGTTTGATGCTGGCTACCGGTTTGCTGTATATTGCTTTTACTATGTTTAGGTATGGGCCTTGAATTCCTGTTCTCTCCAAGACTTTAAGCATGAAAGGATGCTGAATTTTGTCAAATGCTTTTTCAGCATCCAATGAAATGACCATGTGGTTTTGTTCTTTGAGTTTGTTTATGTAGTGGATTGTATTGATGGATTTCCGTATATTGAACCAACCCTGCATTCCCGGGATAAAGCCTACTTGATCATGGTGGATGATCGTTTTGATGTGTTCTTGGATTCGGTTGGCAAGAATTTTATTGAGTATTTTTGCATCGATGTTCATAAGGGAAATTGGTCTGAAGTTCTCTTTCTTTGTTGGATCTTTGTGTGGCTTTGGTATCAGCGTAATTGTGGCTTCGTAGAAGGAATTGGGTAGTGTTCCTTCTGTTTCTATTTTGTGGAATAGTTTGAAGAGTATTGGTGTTAACTCTTCTTTGAAGGTCTGGTAGAATTCTGCACTGAAACCATCTGGTCCTGTGCTTTTTTTGGTTGGAAGACTTTCTATGACTCCTTCTATTTCTTTAGGCTTTATGGGACTGTTCAGATGGTCTAGTTGGTCCTGATTTAATTTTGGTATTTGGTATCTGTCAAGGAAATTGTCCATTTCCTCCAGATTCTCCAGTTGTGTTGAGTACAGGCTCTTGTAGTAGGATCTGATGATTTTTTGGATTTCCTCAGTTTCCGTTGTTATGTCTCGCTTTTCATTTCTAAGTTTGTTAATTTGGATACTTTCTCTGTGCCCTTTGGTCAGTCTGGCTAAGGGTTTATCTATCTTGTTGATTTTCTCAAAGAACCAGCTCCTGGTTTTGTTGATTTTTTGTATGGTTCTCTTTGTTTCTACTTGATTGATTTCGGCCCTGAGTTTGATGATTTCCTGCCTTCTACTCCTCCTGGGTGAAATAGCTTCTTTTTGTTCTAGGGCTTTCAGGTGTGTCATTAAGTTGGTAATGTATGCTCTCTCCATTTTCTTTTTGGAGGCACTCAGGGCTATGAGTTTTCCTCTTAGCACTGCTTTCATTGTGTCCCATAGATTTGGGTATGTTGTGTTTTCATTTTCATTGTGTTCTAAAAAGTCTTTAATTTCTTTCTTTATTTCTTCCTTGACTAAGGTATCATTGAGTAGAGTATTGTTCAATTTCCACGTGTATGTAGGTTTTCTGTTGTTTCTGTTGCTATTGAAGACCACTTTTATTCCATAGTGATCAGATAGGAGGCATGGGATTAGTTCTATCTTCTTATATTTGTTGAGGTCTGTCTTGTGACCAATTATATGGTCGATTTTGGAGAAGGTACCATGAGGTGCTGAAAAAAAGGTATATTCTTTTGTTTTAGGATAGAATGTTCTATATATATCAGTTAAATCTAATTGCTCCAAAGCTTCAATTAGTTTATTGTGTCCTTGTTTAGTTTCTGTTTTCCTGATCGGTCCATTGAGGAAAGTGCAGTGTTGAAGTCACCCACAATTATTGTGTTAGGTGCAATGTGTGCTTTTAGTTTTAAAAAAGTTTCTTTTACGAAAGAGGGTGCCCTTGCATTTGGGGCATAGATGTTCAGGATTGAGAGTTCTTCTTGTTGTATTTTTCCTTTGACCAGCAAGAAGTGTCCCTCAGAGTCTCTTTTGATGACTTTGGGTTGAAAGTCAATTTTATCTGATATTAAAATGGCTACTCCAGCTTGTTTCCTGAGACCATTTGCTTGTAAAATTGTCTTCCAGCCTTTTACTCTAAGGTAGTGTTTGTCTTTGACCCTGAGGTGTGTTTCCTGTAAGCAGCAAAATGTAGGGTCCTGTTTACATATCCATTCAGTTAGTCTGTGTCTTTTTATTGGGGCATTGAGTCCATTGATGTTAAGAGATATTAAGGAATAGTGATTGTTACTTCCTATCATTTTTGACGTTATTTTTTAAATTTGATTGCTTAACTTCTTTTGGGTTTGATGAAAGGTTACTATCTTGCTTTTTTCAGGGTGAAGTTTCCCTCCTTGTATTGATGTTGTCCTCCTATTATCCTTTGTAGGGCTGGGTTTGTGGATAGATATTGGGTAAACTTGGTTTTGTCGTGAAATATCTTAGTTTCTCCATCTATGGTGATTGAGAGTTTTGCTGGATATAGTAGTTTTGGTTGGCATTTGTGTTCTCTTAGAGTCTGCATGAGATCTGCCCAGGACCTTCTAGCCTTCATAGTCTCAGGTGAAAAGTCTGCTGTGATTCTGATAGGTCTTCCTTTATATGTTACTTGGCCTTTTTCTCTTACTGCCTTTAATATTCTTTCTTTGTTTAGAACATTTGGTGTTTTGATTATTATGTGACGGGAAGTATTTCTGTTCTGGTCCAGTCTGTTTGGAGTTCTGTAGGCTTCTTGTATATTCATGGGCATCTCTCTCTTTAGGTTAGGGAAGTTTTCTTCCATAATTTTATTGAAGATATTTGCTGGCCCTTTAAGTTGTAATCTTCACTCTCATCTATGCCTATAATCCTTAGGTTTGGTCTTCTCATTGTGTCCTGGATTTCCTGGATATTTTGGGTTACAAGCTTTTTGCATTTTGCATTTTCTTTAACTGTTGAGTCCATGGTTTCTATGGAATCTTCAGCATCTGAGATTCTTTCTTCTATTTCTTGTATTCTGTTGTTGATATTTGCATCTCTGTCCCCTGATTTCTTCCCAAGGTTTTCTATCTCCAAAGTTGTCTCCTTTTGAGTTTTCTTAGTTGTTTCTACTTCTGATTTTAGATCCTGGATGGTTTTGCTTAGCTCCTTCACTTGCTTGTTTGTGCTTTCCTGTAATTCTTTAAGAGATTTTTGTGTTTTTTCTTTCATGACCTCAGCCTGTTGACCAAAGTTCTCCTGTATTTCTTTAAGAGATTTTTGTGTTTCGTCTTTCATGACCTCAGCCTGTTGGCCAAAGTTCTCCTGTATTTCTTTAAGTGTTTTTTGCATTTCCTCCTTGTTGGCTTTTGTATTCTCCTGGATTTCTTTCAATGATTTTTGTGTTTCCCTTGCAAGGGCTTCTAACTTTTGATCCATTTTCTCCTGAATGTCCTTCATGTGTTCCTGTACCAGCATCATGACCAGTGATTTTAAATCCAAATCTTGTTTTACTGGTGTGATGGGGTATCCAGGACTTGCTGGTAGAGGAGAATTGGGTTCAGATGTTGCCATATTGCCTTGATTTCTGTTAGTGACGTTCCTGCGTTTGCCTTTTGCCATCTAGCTCTCACTGGTGTTACTTGGTCTTGTCAGTGCTGGACTCACCAGTGCAAGTTGCCCCTTCCCCGTTGGCCTCTGGTGCACAGCTTACACCCTGCACTGCCTGTAGACAGGGTGCTGCTGTCCAGGCTGTTCAGATCCCGAAGCAGGCACCTGAAGGCTCCCGCTGGGGCCCGCAGGATTTATTGGAGCACACCGACTTCTCCCAGCTGGCCGCCCGGAAGCCCCCACTAGCCTCTTGAGGGACCTGGAGATATGGTGCGGCCACCCAGGCTGATCTGAAGCGGAGAGAGTTGACCTGAGGGCTTCTGCCTGAGGCCTTGCCCCAGATTGTGTCTGTGGACCAGATGGAACCCATGTGCACCCCCAGGGAGCTCCGAAGGTGTATGCTGCTGTGACCTCCCCTGTGTTCCGCTCACTCCGCTGGGCAGCCGATTTCCCCAACCGTGCTGGCGCACACTAGGTTAGCCTTGTCGCCCAGGCCCTGAGTCCAGGCAAAAGCCTGGGAGGCCAAGGTCCGAGCAAAGTTCCCCTAGGGCTATGACTGTTATTTGGGTCCACCAGGTGACCCGGATGGCGGGCGTGCGCGTCCGCGCTCCCTGAAAGCACCGGGAGAGTCTGTTGTGCTAATAACCTCCTGGGCGGGTTGACACACAGATGGCCCACCAAGCCGCCCAGTTCTTGGGGTCAGTCCTGTGCCTTTTGGGGCCTAGACCCCCGTTTTGTTAGCCTCAGGCTACGCTTCTTAGCAGTCTCTGCCCTCCCGAGCACTCTGGGTCCTGTAGGCAAAATGGCGGCGCGTGCGCCGGCCGGGGCAAAAAAAAACTCCTGGCTGGGTTGGCGCCCTGATGGCCACTCGAACAGCCCAGGGCCTGGGTGCAGGCCAACGCCCGTCAGGCTCAGACCCCTGCGGTGTTGGGCCTAGGATTATGTTTGTGTACCTTAGTCTGTCCGATCTCTGGAGCCCGGAATCAAGATGGAGGTGAGTCTCTCCTGACTGGCGGGAAGCCGAGTTCTGAAGTGGCTTCCGTGCAGCGAAAGGCTCCGCAGAACCGCAGCTGCTTGCCGCCCGGCTGGTCAGCGAAGGTCAGTGGTCGTGGGCGCAGGGCCTAACTGGACCCTGTGTCGCCTTGGTTCCACCGCTGATGGCCCTTCAGCTGGACCAGCTACTGCTGCAGCCGCCGCCGCCCCAGAAATCTGTTTCTCTTCCAACTGTATTATGTCCTAATTGTCATTGGTTTGCTTTCAATATCCCCTACAGTAGAGCTAAGATCTGAGTGCAGGTAGTTTAATTTGGAAGTAACATTGTTTAGTGAAGGAAAGTCAGAATAACCAAGCAGGGCAGTTGGGGAGCAAGCCCTTAATCCAATCTCTGAACCTGAGGCCAGTCTAAAGTCCCAGGGCAGCCAGAGCTACAGAGAAAGCCTGTCTCAGCCACTAAGTAGGGGGAGGGGGAGACAAAGTTAGAAAGTTAGGGTAAGACAACTGGGGTCATTGGGGTAGCCAGAAGCCAAGAGAGAAATAGGAAAGGAAGAAAACACCAGTTTAAAAAAAGTGTAAAATGTGTTTGTCATTTCAGTGAGCAATGAAGTTTGGTTCTAACCTGCCTTCCTGAAAAGGTTCAGAATGTCTCCCTGAGCCAGCCACCCCCTCTCTGGGCTCTAACTCTTTTCTTGCCCCAGGGCTGCCCCAGAGGCTCAGCTTCTCAGTCTTAGGCAGTGCTGCTTGCAGGCTAGCCGGGCTGCTTTCCACACACCAGCCTGGGAGAGGATGAGGAATGAGCAGGCATCTGCTGGAGGAGGGTTCTGTGGGACTCACCTTAAGCTGGGGCCAGCATCAGACAGGAAGGAAAGCTGCCACGCTGGCTGTAGGGACCTCTGCTGAAGCCATAAAAGATGGTGGAGTTTGGGAACAGCAGTCACATGTTTTAGAAAGATACCTCTTAGGCCAGACGTCTTCAATCCCAGGACCCGGGATGCAAATACAGATGGATTTGTGAGTTCCAGGATAGCCTGGTCTACAGAGTTCCAGGACAGCCACAGATACTCAGAGGAATCCTGTATGAAACAAACAAACAAACAAACAAACAAACAAAAACAAGGTTGATAGAGCACTTGCCTAACACAAGTGTAGTGTGTAGGTTTTGCTACCCCACTTTAAGTTACCAGCCCCACCCAGGTTCCCTCAGCTCCTCAGATGAAACACACACACACACACACACACACACACACACACATTAACTTATTTTTAACCTTCCTTATTGGTTCAATTCTATGCTTTCCCCGGCTATCTCGTGCCCTTCTTTTCAGTCCCAGCTCAGCGCCCTAAATCTGCCCTCAGCTTAATTACATTTCTAATATTCTTCCTGGCACCCCAGCACTCCATCCTAGAACTCACATGGCTGGACACCTTTTCTCCCTCCAAAGCATGGCGAAAACTCCCTTTTTCTTCCTCCATCTCTCCACCTCCCTGTGGGGACCTGGAATTCCCATCTCTTTCCTTCCACCCAACAAATGGAAGAGAATTTTAAAATATCATCATAAGATACCTGGTTTGAAAATAGGAGCCTCTTTTTTTGTTTTGTTTTGTTTTGTTGTTGTGGTGGTGGTGGTGGGTTTTTTGTTTTGTTTTGTTTTATTTTGTTCTTTCGAGACAGGGTTTCTCTGTGTAGCCCTGGCTGTCCTGGAACTCACTCTGTAGACCAGACTGGCCTCGAACTCAGAAATCTGCCTGCCTCTGCCTCCCAGAGTGCTGGGATTAAAGGCATGCATCACCACCATTGAAAATAGGAGCCTTGGGGCTGGAGAGATGGCTCAGCGGGTAAGAGCACTGACTGCTCTTCCAGAGGTCCTGAGTTCAAATCCCAGCAACCACATGGTGGCTCACAACCACCCACAATGAGATCTGATGCCCTCTTCTGGTGTATCTGAAGACAGCTACAGTGTACTTACATATAATAAATTAAAAAAAAAGAAAAAAAAAGAAAATAGGAGCCTCTTAAGAAGCCTGTAATCCCAGTACTCTGGGAGGCAGAGGCAGGCAGATTTCTGAGTTCGAGGCCAGCCTGGTCTACAGAGTGAGCTCCAGGACAGCCAGGACTATACAGAGAAACTCTGTCTCGAAAAAACCAAATAAAAAAAAAAAAAAACAAAAAAAACCAAAACCAAAACAAAAAAACCCAGGCACATAAACATATATTGAATGTACACATGAAATAGTATAAATGACGGTTAAATGACTCAGAAGGAACCGCCCTTTCCACTAGACAGAGTCCTCCTCTGGATGATACCAGGTTCAGCCTTTGCTTTCCCCACCATGACATTCTGGGGCCAATTCCAATTCTTTGAGTGCATTGTTTCAATAGTCTGATAGCCAAAGAGAGGGACACATATATTCCTGCCAGGATGGTTACAGGAATGGGAAAGTTACACTTTTTATTTTCATCTTTGAGATAGGATCTTCCTCTATAATTCAAGCCAGTCTTAAAGCAATCTTTCCTCCTTAGTCTCCTGAAAGCTAAGATTACAGGTATGAGCCACTATACTCTGTTTAAGTTGTCCAGTTTTCACGAGAGAGGATGGATCCTAAGACCTGAGAATGAGACAGATAACCTGGAAATATGGCGGGGAGGTGGGAGGTAGGAGGTCAGAGAAGCCGCAATCCATTTTGCTCCCGGGAGCTGTCACAGACATGGAGAGTAGTAGGGTACCCAGCAGAAACTAGAGTCAGAAGAAGACAGCCTTTATCTATGACAAGGGGACAAATTTAGACTTTGTCTAAAGGAAAGAGAGACAGAGACAAGAGACAGAGACAGAGAAAGCACTTGTCTTGTTTAAAGGCTATATATTTGTGAACTTTCAATTGCATGATTCAATAAATCCCCTTTACTGTCTAAATTAGAGTTGTTCAAAAGGTGCAAAAAGTCCTAATTAATAACAATAATCGTAAATGTTATTACTTCCTTGCCTACAATCCTGCCTTGACCTCCCAAGTGCTGGGATTATCGTTGTGAGCCACCGTCCTGGCAAAAACAAACTTCTAAAACGTTTAAAAACCTCATTTTGTTTTCAAGATTTACTTTGCATTATTATAATTATGTGTTTGGGTGGTTTGGGTGTGAGCATACGCATGTGAGTGAAGGCTGGCGGAGTGCATCCCCTGGAGCTTGAGTTACAGGTAGGTGTGAGCTGCCCGACCTGGGCACTGGAAACCAACCAACTCTGTCTGGAGGAGCAGTGAGTTACTCTTAACCACTGGGTCATCTATCTCTTTAGCCCCTTCCTTTTCTGAAAATTGCATCTATTCATTGATTTACTCTGTATTTGTGTATAGAGAGACTCACAAGTACCACAGCATGTAGATGGAGGTCACCTTGTGGGCCAAGTTGTGGGGTTGATCATCTCCTTCCGCTAGTTGTGTCTCAAAACTCAGATGGTCTGGCTGGGAGTAGATACCTTTACCTGGTGAGCCGTCTTGCCATCTTCACCAATGTTTTGAAAGACTTGATCTGGATTGGATATAGATATCATGGCAAAGAGTGTACCCTTAATGGTTTTCTTTTCTTTTTCTTTTTAACATTAATTATTTATTTTATGTGTATGTAAGTACACTATTGCTCTCTCTTGACACCAGAAGAGGGCATCAGATCCCATTACAAAAGGTTGTGAGCCACCATGTGGTTGCTGGGAATTGAACTCAAGACCTCTGGAAGAGCAGTCAGTACTCTTAGCCGCTGGGCCATCTCTCCAGGCCCTGAATGGTTTTCTATAAAACCCTACAGAAATTTTTTAGTTTGATAAATTTAGTACTTGTGTAATAAGTACTGCTTAACCAACCACTGGATGCTGGATACAAAATACTTAGAACCATGAACATGTCTTTCACATTGCATTGAAATCTAGAGACATCCAACTTGACCAAGAAAATTTCTTTAAAAAAGAAAAATGCCCACTTCAAATTCGTAGAATCTGAAAGAAGATTCTGGAAGTGACCAGGAACAGAAAGTCTCTGTTCCCATGAATAATATTTCAAATTAAAAGACACCAAAGAATTAACTTGGACACCTGGAGGCTAAGGAGTACCGGTATGAGAATTGAACAGAAGAATAAAAACCAGAGACATCTTTATGATCATGTATTTTTAAAACATTACTGTGAAGATGAAGAATCTAAAAACATTATCCCTAAAATTTTGTGGAAAGAATGCTAAAGGGGTTTTTCGGTTAGTTTCATTATTCTTGATTCACATACTAAGTCTCTATCAGATCAATGTCAAACCACCAAGACTGGTCAAGGAGGAAGGACAAAAATCTAACTGTATACCATATACAACAAGACCCTATTACTTCCCACTGTAATTTAGTCAGATAACATAAATTTTATGCACGATTTTGTTCCAAAAAGAGAGGCTATGAAGTGGAAGAGTTATTAAAAGTGTATAGAAAGTTGGGTTGGAAAGATGTCTCAGTAGTTAAGAATACTTGGGACCTTGGCAGAGGATCTGAATTCACTTCCCAGGCCCCACATTAGGCAGATCCCATCTATGACTACAGTTCCAAGGAATCTGACGTCATCTTTTGACCTCTCTATGCATCTGCACACATGTGGCATGTATTCCCAAAGACACATTTACACACATACATGGATAAGAAAAATTTTTAAATTTTTGAAAAGTTAAAAGACATAAAGTAGAAAATAAAGGACTACTTCTTGGCCATTAACATGTATTTCAAAATATTTTAAAAACATCATTTATGTTATGTAGATGAGTGTTTTATGTGCATGTAAGTTTGTGTAATTCCCATGGCATGTTATTTTAATTAGCATGTTCTATCATGGTCAAGATTCAGGTGAGTATAGCACCCCCTCCCCCAGAGTAAATAGAATTCCTGTTCTTTGAGAGTTTAAATTCTCTTTATGGAACTAAAATGCTCTTCAGGGAAATCTGGCTAAGGAGGAAAGAGTAGATTGGCCCAGACCATTCTAGGCCAGCTGTCAGGATCTAGACTGCTGAGAGTTAGCTGGTTCTGAATAAGCAGCCTCCCTCCATCTTGGGCTTGGAAACCACCTCATAGTAGAGGCAAACTTGGTTCATTCCTGTTTATGATTAAACATCTGTGTCGGAAGGGTTGGGCTATGCCCCACCTGTAACCTTAACTACAAACAGTTCTGTACTGGCTGTTCCAGGAATGATAATCATGCTTTTGTTCCAAAAAGTTGTTTATAACCATCTTGCAGTCTTATCCTTGTTTCAAAAGGGTATATGGCTCTCTATGATGACTTTGTTTAGACCACCTGTTGTGTTCTGCTCCTGTAATCCCACCTATTTTCCCCAATTTGATCCCCACCTCCACCCCTAAGCTCTATAAAATCTTGTCTTCCTCCCATCCAGTGCTGACCTCTGCATCACCGCCTTAGAGGAGCCAGCCCTGTATTTTACTTAGTTTGACCCTAATGATTTGGGTGGATTATCTTCAGGACTAACAGTGCTGGTTGTGCCTTGGAAAGTATGCGGCTGAGCAATGGAAAAACAGCCGCATTTGAGAAGGTGCAGCCTCAGAAAATGGGAGGCCGGAGGGATGAATTAGAGTCCCCAGGATCTTTTGCAACGTGTTTGGAAGCAGCACTGAGCTAGGAGGGACTGTGGGAGCCCTTGGCAGTGAGGGGAGAACCCTGGAGAGTAAAAGGAAGCTTCTTATGTATACAAGCCAGTAGAGTCCCAATGATTAACTCAGTATTAATGGGAAATGTGGCCTCCATTGAACCATGACCATGTTAGAGCAGGTCATGCTAATTATCATAATGTCATGCCATGATCTCAGCAGGAACTAGATACTCTACTGCTGTCATTAAACTAAATCTATAAGCAGACACATGGGCATATTTGTTTCAATACAACAGTCTCCTGTAGATTCATGGCCAGGTTTCAGTACCTTTTAACTACACTTAGACTTGGTCCAGTTTAACATACCATATGCTTTTTCCTTATGAAATTCTGAAGATGACATGACATATATTGCATTTTTTTCCAGATAAAGGATTGGCCTTTTTTTCCTTCTTTGAGTTTCCCAATTGCCGAGATTTCAAACATGGGACACCATACACCACTTGCACATACCGTGTTTATATTATTACTTTATACCTTTGTTTGTAAAAGGGTCTCATTGTGTAGCCCTGGCTGACCTCAAATTTCAGATAGACCCTCTTCCTGCCTCAGCTTCTAACTTAGATTGTAAGCATGTCCCACCACACCTGGCTAAAAATATTGTTTTCTTTTGTTTTTTAATTTTAAAACAGTCTTCCCAAGTGATCTTTCTTTCCTTCTTTCTCTTCTCCCCCTTTCATTCACTCTCAGACAGGATATCAAAAAGTTTAGGCTCTTATGGGATTCATATGTAGCCCAGGCTGGCCTTGAACTCTGGGAGATCCTCTTACTTGGCCTCCAGAATGCTGGAAAATAGCAGTGAGCCACTATACTCAGCTGGCTGAAAGGCCACAGTTAATCCATATACTTCACGTGACATTTCCTCACATAATTTCCCTTCCATTTTAAACATTTCATGAAGATGATATGTCACTTGGTTCTCATAAACGATCTGGTGAAAAATTGTTTGGGATGCTATTTGGGGTATTATTTTTAAGTGTATTTTAAGATTTTGTCTCCCATGGTTACTAATAGTGGTTAAGATACTATTTTTCTCTAAGAGATGAAGAGACAGTTATGATTATAGAGAGGTGGCATCCTACTGTGACAGCAGTACTATTGAACTCATTCAATATTCATATCTAAGTTATAAAAAAATGTACAGTCAGTTATCCAAGGGGCTTAATAACCAAGCTCTTGTTTCATTGAGAATAGTGTCTGGCTGGGACAACATGGCGACAGTGGAAAGATCCAAGTCCTTCAGCAAAATGGAGGAGGTAAACGTAAGCCTTGCTTGGGTTATGGATGGGTGAGGGGAAGAGACTACTGAACTGGGCGTGTGGTGCCTGCCTCTCCTTCCAGAGAGTTTCTCCTATAAGAAGTTTAAGGTTGTCCTCAAGCTCACCTGGGCTGTATATGAGACACCATCTCAAAAAAGAGGGTACTGGAGAGATGGCTCAGTGGTTAAGAGTGCTTTCTCTTCCTACAAAAGACCGGAGTTCAGTTCCCATCACCCATGTTGGGTGGTTCACAAAGCCCTGTAGCTCTAGCTTCAAGGAATCTGATCTCTTCTTTCACCTCAATTCCATCCCCAAGACAGGATTTCACTTTGTAACCTGGCTGGCCTGAAAGAGGCTGACTTCAAATTCAGAGATCTGCCTACCTCTGCCTCTTGAGTGCTGAGGGGTGAAAGATGTGTGCCACCAGCACCCGTCCCTTCTTCTTCTATATTTTAGATTTCATTATTTTATTTTATTTTCATAAATATCTAACCTGCATATATGTGTACCACATGCATACTTAGTGTCCAAAGAGTCAGAAGAAGGTATCAGATCCCCTAGAACTGAAGTTACAAGTGGCTGTAAGCAACTCTGTGAGTGTTAGGAATTGAAACCAGGGTCCTCTGCAAGGATAACCAGTGCCCTTAACCATTGAGTCATCTTGTCAGCCCATGAAACCCACTTTTAAAGGTACCTGCATTCACATAAAAATTATATGCAAGAGTTTTTGGGGGGTGTGTGGCTTTTTTCAGGCAGGTTTCTCTTTCAAGTCCTGGGTTTCTTGGAACTCACTAGGTAGACCAGGCTGGCCTCAAACTCACAGAGATCTGCCTGCCTCTGCCTCTGCCTCTGCCTCTGCCTCTGCCTCTGCCTCTGCCTCTGCCTCTGCCTCTGCCTCTGCCTCTGCCTCTGCCTCTGCCTCTGCCTCTGCCTCCCAAGTGCTGGGGTCAAAGACTCATGTCACTACCACCACCAACTGACAGAGGCAAATTTTCAAAAGGTATTTTACTGAGTGCCAAAACATCCAATTTGAGCCTCAGTTATGACATCACCGGCAATAAATTTACTCAAGCAGGTACATTTATTGAAATTACACTATGTACCAGATACCGTGTGATTTCTTGGTGATGCCCATTGTGAGCAAAACAAACATATTATCTTTGTAGCCTTCAGAGGCAGGCAGGGACAAAGGACTGCATAAAGAAGAACAAAGACAGAAAGCTAGGAACAACTTTAGACCTAGCCAGGCTTCCACCTTCCGCACTCTTGTTTAGACTCCTGCTTGTAGGCCTGCTTGCTCGTCTCCCCGGGTCCCCTCAGCTCCACTGCAGTATACAGAATGAGTCACGGCTTTTTACTGGAAGGGAATGAGGTTAAGAACCACTATGAACCCCACGCAGCCCTCAAAAAAGTAAGGCTGTTATGTAAGGCAGGAATGAAAGTAGGACCCAATTATCTCCCACACTGCAACAAATGAAGCCAAAGCCCCAAGAGCAGAACTGCCGACATCCATCCTCCCACAGTGCTTTCTTCATGACATCTCTGGTCTGATTTTCTCCTCATTTTTGAAGTCGGACCTGTGAAAACTCACTTAAAAAAAAAAGTAACTATTTTAATTTATGTGTTACTTGTCTGTATGTGTAAATGTTACATGTGTGCAAGGCACAAAGAGGCCTGTCTCTAGAGGCAGGAAGAGGCATGGTTTGAATCCCCTGGGGATGAAGTTACAGGTGACCATGAGCAGCTGGACAGAGGGTGCTAGGAGCAAACTCAGCTCCTCTGGGAGATCAGTCAGCAGACCTCTTATCCACTGAGCCATCTGTACAGTCCCTGAAACTCACTTTCTGCAGGGTTAGTTGAGGTCATGAGGATAGGAACAACTTTAGAGTTGTTGTAGTGGTAGCTGGGTTCCCTTAGAAAAGACCAAAGTCCATTCTTACAGCACCGTGCGGGAATACACCAAGGAGACCATCTACAAACTGGAGAGAGAATTCTCACCAGACCCAAATCATATCAACAACTTTCAAAAATATAAGTCTTTATTAGTTTGCAGACAAATGTACAGAGGTAACTCCTGTGGAAGTCAAGCTCGACTGAGCTCTTTCCTTCCAACAAGTGAATCCTGGGCACTGCATGCATTTATTGGGCTTGGAAGGGTGTTGTTGTTGTTGTTGTTGTTTGAGACAGGGTTCTGGTAGTCCAAACTGGCTTCAAACTTGTGTACTAGAGACTTGAAATCCAGATTCTCTTGCCTCTGTCTCCTGAGTGCTAGGATTATAGATGTATAACACCACACCTATATCCCAACTCCCCTTTTTTAAATATTTATATATTTATGTATTTATGTATTTATTTATTTATTTTATATATATGAATACACTGTAGCTGTACAGATGGTTGTGAGCCACCACATGGTTGCTGGGATTTGAACTCAGAACCTTCAGAAGGGCAGTCAGTGCTCTTAACCACTGTGCCATCGCTCCAGCCCCCAACTCCCTTTTTTTTAAGACAAGGTCTCATGTATCCCTGGCTAGCACCAAATTCTCTAAATAGCCAAGGATGACCTTGAGTGTCTGATCCTCCTGCCTCCAGCCCCTGAGTGCTAGGATCACGAGTGTATTCTACCATGCCTGGCACGTGTGTACTGGAAATTGAACCCAGAGCATTGTGTATTCAAGGCAAGCACCCTACCATGTGAGCCGCATGGCTGTGCCTCTCCTTCCTTTTTTTCTCCACTCACAGAGGTCATCCTGACTCAGTTGCTCGAATCCTAGAATTACTGGCCTGTGCCTTTACATCCAACTTAAGTTTATCTTTCCTCTTCTTGCAGTAGCCCAACGACACAGGTGCTCCTAGAAGTACCACGTAGAGTAAGATGACCCAACCCTGCCCATGTCATCTACTACTTGGACAGGTTTAGGGAGGTAAATGGAATATTTTGTTTGTCACAAGTACATGCTGTAGTTACACTAAGAGAAGATGATTCCAGAGTCGATTTGCAACAAGAACAATCAGATGAAAACAAAGGTCAGTGGACATGATGGGCAGATTCCACAAGTCAGGACACAGGCAGTCAGAAGCAGAGTTGCCTGCCACTAGCCTGTTGAGAATTTCCAAGGAATGAACCTCTTCCAAAGGGAGAGGGAACCAATTCTGGACTCTGGAAAAGAGGAGAGGAGTAAACATTGAGGTCACAGCAAATCTATCATTCACGGTCAGGTCTGACCTTGTCTCCATAGAGACTGTTATGAGGATGGGGAGGGAATGGTGAGACCAAGACGGTGTCTACTGGAAACCCAAACAGGCTTCTCTCTAAAGCCTCTGTGAGGACAAAGGCAAAACAGAGCTAGGCAATTCTAAGTCCCTAAATCACATCCCAGCCCCTCACTGGTCCTGCGATTTGGGCAACTTGTTTTCAATTCCTTACACTCTAAGTTGCCTTTGTGTGTATGGTGGGGAGGTAGAAAGGGGATAGGGATGGGTTAGTGGTAGGAGTGGCGGGGATGGGGAGGGTTGGGCTAAGATGGGCTCTCACTGTATTCTAGGTTGGTCTAGAACTCACTGTGTAGCCCAGGCTGGCCTCAACATTCAATTTTCCTACCTTAGCCTCCTGAGTGCCAGCATTATAGGCATGAACCACTGTCCAGGGAGGGGGTACTGGAAGATGTAAGGAATCTGAAAAATCTGAGAGCTTGGGGACCATCATCAGAAAGGATTAAGAGGTTCCTAGCCTCTCAGTTTTCTGCTATTTTATTTTACTGGGGCAAGGTCTCATATAATAACCCTTCCTGTCTAGCTTTGAACTCACTGTGCAGCAAAGACTGATCTTTAATTCTTCATCTCCCTGTCTCTACTTCTCAAATGCTTGGGTTATAGACACGCGCCACCACACCCAACTGCTTTCTTGTTTTAAGATGTGATGTCTTCCCTCTATTGTGGCCATAGGCTAGAGATGATACAGTCAAGTGGGTCCCTTGACAGAGCTAATCTCTCAAACTGTGAAATTATTATTACTAACTCTCATGTCTTTATAAATCTAGCCTCACTCAGGTATTTCATTATATTATCAAAAAGGAAACTAGTAGAGCATTTGCAGTTGTTTCTGGTGTGTGAACAATAACAATAATTACAACAACAGTGGCGTTGCATTTTTATACCCTGTCTTTCATCTCAGGGGCACATTAGCATCATCCGCTCACTAGTCATGGGAACACGTTTCAAGTTACATTTAGTGATTAATTTTATTATCCTTTTTATGGAACTGAGAAGCTGCAATTAAAGCATAGTCATTCTTAGTGCTATATAACAATTTCGATTTTTTTTTTAAATTAAGATTTCTAAATCTTTCCAAGTTTGACGGTACCAATCCTGTGAATTAATATTTGTGATATCTGGGTTTTAGGGCATTACTTATTGGTTAACATTTACATATCTTAGAAAAACTTTTCTTAGCCAGGCCTGTCTTTAATTCCAGCACTGGGAAGTAGAGGCAGGAGGAAGAATTTGAGGCTAGCCTGGTCCACATAACAGGTTCTAGCCCAGTCAAGGCTATAGAATAAGATCATATCTCAAATAAAACAACAACAACAAACATAAAAACCCAACATCTTCAATATGGGCCAGCCAGGAGCCATTTCTGGGTGCTCTTGACAATCTCTCCTTCTTTTAGGGTTTCCAAGTTTAATGGATTAGTTGTAATTAATTAATATAAACTGAAGGTGTATATATATATTTTTTGTCTTTGTGTATGTATGTCTTGCATCATGTGCATGTCTGGTGCCCTCATAGGCCACAATTCTGTCTGGAATTACAGACGGCTATAAGCTACCATGTGGGTGCTGGGAATTGAACCCAGGTCCTCTGGAAGAATATCCAGTGCTTTTAACCACTGAGTCATGACTCTAGGTGCAACTGATTGGTTTTTTATGCATTTCTTTTTATTTTATTTTATTTTATATTTTATTTTATTTTATTTTATTTTATTTTATTTTTTTTATTTTATTTTATTTTATTTTTTGGATTTGGTTTTTACAAGACAGGGTTTCTCTGTATATCCCTGGCTGTCTTGGAACTCACTCTGTAGACCAGGCTGGCCTCGAACTCAGAAATCTGCCTGCTTCTGCCTCCCAAGTGCTAGGAATCCGCCCAGTGCATTTCTTCTTTTTAAAAGACATCCTTGTGTTTCAGAACTGTTACAACAAGGGGGAGAAGATGGTCCAGAGTCCTCCTATGCTCCTCCACTTGTACCACACACAGCATCCTCATTCGCCACCATCACTACAAGAGGAGGACCTATGTTGTACTGAATGATCTACGCTCCCTCATCTTGCGGCCAACACTCAGGGGACAGTTTGACTCACACAGTTTGACTCAGGGGACAGCAGCTGACTCACACGCTATAAATTCTGCATAGATGTGTAATGACACAGGCCACCCCCAGCACAGTGTGATACAGAATATTCACCGTCCCCAAAATCTATGCTCAGTTTGTTCATCTGTCCTGTCTTCTAATCATTGGTATCCCTGATTTCAGTTTAGTATCAATAGCTTAACATTTTTAAAATGTTATAGATTTGTGCAGTCACTCTTTTTCATATAACTATAACTTGTTTGTTTGAGATGGGGTCTTCCTGTGAAGCCCTGACTCATCAGGAACTCGTTCTCTCTATATAGACCAGTATAACCTCAAATCAAAGATGCCTCAGCCTCCTGCCTCCGCCATGTTGAGACTAAAGGCATGCATCACCATGGCCCAGACAGACTTCTTACACTCAGCAAAATACATTCCAGTTTCCTCTCTGTCCCGGCTCTTTTCTTTTTAGTATTAAATGATATTCCATTATCTGGGTACAACCACACTTGAGCTAATTCACTCAAATCTATTTCATTTTTAATTGAGCACGGACTCTCAGTAGACAACTAGGAACCAGACAGGAAGTAAAGAGGCAGGCTGACATTGAAGAAAACGTGAGACCTGCTTTCAAAACGAAAAGAAAATTTTCTTTAAAGTGGTTTGGTTGAGGCTTGGGGAAAATGACCTTGTCCTTGAGTGAGGGTCTCTTTCTATCCACCTCTCTTTCCTTCTTTCCTTCTGGTCCCAGAAGCAACTGTGCTGAGTGTCCTGTGTCGCTTTGTTTCATGTCAAGAGGAAGGAGGCATGGGGGTGACTGTGGGCTCAGCTGGTCAAGGTCCTGGCCTTCTCAATGATGCACTGTAAAATGGCTAAGCTACTGGGGTCATTTGCTTGAGCTCTGTCAATACAAGAGTCTTCCTTCACATCTCCTGAGGCGTCACCAGACCTTCTCTGCCACCATGGATTGCAGCCCCTAGAACTATAAGCAAAGATAAACAAACACAAACGGCAAAAGCCCTCCCGTCCTTAGGGAGCCTCCTGTTGGTTATTTGATCACATCAATGAGAAAAGTAACCAATACAGATGGGGGGGGGGGAGCTGGGAGTGGGGGGAGTTGCAACAGACCCAAACCTGGAACTCAGAATCCTCTTGCCTCTGCCTCTCAAGTACTGACGTTATCTTTGTCCTGCTTCTTGAATTCCTGCAAGTCCAACAATATGGAAGTCCAATAAACTTCCATATATTCCCTAGATACTTGAAATGTCCCACGATGGTACTAAATATTTCCAAATGGACCTTTGCCTATGAAGCAACTGGGAGACCAAAGTAGACTGGTTTCAACCATCCTCCGTTTTGTCATGTTCCAGTCTCAGTATCCCTCCAAGGGGTTCATTCAATGCAATCACCAAATGCCTCACTTTCAAATTGGGATTAACTGTCTCACTCATGTAAATACTTTAAGAATAGTTGTCTACTAGCAGTGCAGTGATGTAGGGTTTTTTTTTTTACCCCCAAAAGAGAATTACACAAAGAAATATGTAATTCAGTATGTAGCCTTGGCTATTGTGGGACTCCCTGACTATCTGGAACTCTGTGAACCAGGCTAGCCTCAGACTCGCAGAGAGCCCCCTGCCTCTGCCTCCCGAGTGCTGGAGTTAAGGGTGTGTACCACCACTGCCGGCTCTATTTATGTATTTTAATAAACTGCCTTGGTCATGATGTTTTGTCAGAGCAGTAGAAGAGCAGCTCCAGCACCCTGTGTTACTAAAATTCCTTCTCTGGAAGAGAAGAGAAAAATCAACCCATTTTTCATAAGGTTCTGAAGACAAACCTCTTAACAGTTAGTTAAACCAGGTTCAACATAGGGGAAACTACTTAGTTTATTGGGCTTAATGACAGCTTGAGGAGGGTATTGATAGGAGTGTGGGGGACACCCAAACAGCTACGCTTGCACCTCTTCAACAAGCACGGAGGATGACTTCCATACAGCCATCCATATAGATAGAGTCCCAGCTTGCCCTAACCACCCCCAGAGACATGTGAAATTAGAATAAGACCTCATGAGAGGAGTGGCCAGATGTGCAGGAGACAGACCAATGACTCTACATACCCCCTCCTTCTACGAGGGAATACCAACAGTCTCCAGGTTAGACCCTGATGCAATCTTGAAAGCAGACACAGCTGGTGTGATTAAAGATGGCCGTTTAGCTCAGAGGGTAGTGCTGAACGACACCCTACTGATTGACACTGATTGACACTGATTGAGGAAAAAGCCAGATGCCAACCTTGGGTCTCCCAACACAGATGCACAAAGACACATAGCCATACACACACAGCAACACATACACATACAGACACACACACACACAGAAACACACAGAGAGACAGACACACAGAGATACATAGACATACAGACACACACACACACAAGACACATACTCACACAGAGACACACATACACACAGACATACACAGAGACACATACATAGACATACAAACACACACACAGAGACACACACAGAGACATATAGACATATACACATGTACTAAAAACCTTTATTTTACATGTATATGTGTGTGCATGTTTACATGTGAACAGGCATGCATGGAAACCAGTGGACCTTGGGTGTCTTCTTCCACTGCCCTTTCTTTGTGGCAGGTCTTTTGCTGGCCTAGAGTTCTCTAAGTAGGCTAGATGGCTGGTTAGCAACTCCCAGTGCTCTGCCTGTCTCCCAAGGGCTGGTGCTAGATTATAAGCATGTGCCACTAAATTCAACTTGTTTTAAATGTGGGTTCTGATGGATGGACTTACGTCCTCAAGGAAAACTCTCTAGTGACTGGACAGTCCCTCCTCACCCCAGCTACAGACTTTCTTTTTTTAGAACAGTTTTGGGTTCATGACAGCAGTGAGTGGGAAGCCTGACAGCTGCTGTGTCACCTGTCCCCCTTTAGTAATCTGAGCTCCTTTAATTGGATTTCTTGTACTTACTGGTACTGAGAAAAAGTCTTAAGTAACATAATCTAAGGGGTGCAGTGACATATATCATTGGGTCTTTAAATAGTGTCGGCATGACCATAATAGGTATTTGCATGTTCATAACCAACTCCAAACTCAAAGGGCCTTTTACAGGAGTTCTCCCCCCAGGGTTGTGACTATTTTAGCGAATAGTTCAGCAGGATTCACTTCAACCTGACAGCTGCCTGCCCTCTACCTTGACATCTCTGATATAATGGACCCTGAGGTTCCGCGCATGGGTCTCCTGTTTCATCCAGCAGAAACCCCCACTCACCCACCCCCACTCTCCTTAATTCTTGAGGTTTTTCTTCTCTCTCCCCAACTCAACTAGAATTTCTAGACTCCATTGAAGTGACCTTTTGCAAGATGTTCTCTACATAAATCCACATGGAGCAGGTGTAGCTACCATTCCAAATCCAGAGTTCACAGGATGCCCGTTGTAGGCGGAAATACATGGTCAAACAGTGTTCACGTTGCTTACATATTTAGTTAAAAACAGTAACCAAATAGGTAGTTCCTTGTTAATTGTACAGAGATTTTTTTCCTGACATAAGTAAAAATGGATTAAAAACTTTACCCAATGATACTTTCAGTGACTTTTGCAAGAGACCTGATTGCTTTAAAAACCCTCATTAAAGTATATTAACCAGGTTTATGCTGCCTGTAAGCCAGACAGAAGAGCCAAAGGGCTTTGAGCTTTTCTTTTTAATCTATTTTAGGATTGCATTACTTAATGAGAAGAACCAAACATCTCTGTCATAAAACATCCCAGCTGTTGAATCACCCTGAGCCACACCATAAGGTAGTCTGGATTGTGAGCAGAAAAGGGATCCCCTCTGATTGAACTGAAAAAGACAGTTTGACGAAGACCGGTGTCTCTTGAATCAGATAAGCCTGCTCTTTGTTCAAATGTGCCCAGGAAACCAGCCTTTGAAGCAGGGAGTTGACTCCTAGAACAAGAAAGCACCTAGGAGCCCGTCTCCTTAAAATCACAGCTCAGGATCAAGGGGAAACCTGTGCCCTCTAAACAGTCTCCTTTAAGGGGAATCGCCATTATCCTCTCTCTTAGATTCCCTGCCTGTACATACCGCTCTTAGGGGGCCAAAACTGGCTTAGCTCTCCTCTCCTGTTTGGTTTGCCTTTCGGGACAAATGAAGTCCAGACAGGAGCAGCCCAGTGCAGAGCTTATCACAGGACGAGGAAGCCGGCTGGCTCCAGGAAAAGCACTTCAACAAGATCAGTTTTACAAGCCAGGTGGAACGTGTCCTTCGCTCCAGGACAGAGTACGTTAGCATCTCATCTCCGCTTACGCAATGGTTTTTATCTTGGGAATGGGAAATCTTTCCATCTTTATATTCTTTTTCTTAAAAGCAGTTTTATACTGATTTATGTTGTCGGGGGGGGGGGCGGGGGGGGGGAAGAGGGTGCCTTATCCTTTGTTTGCAGGGGGGGGTCTTACTCTGAAGCTCATGCATACTGGAACTCTCTGTTAGACTACCCTGTCTGGAATTTGGGGTGATTATCCTGTCTTTGTCTCTCAAGTGCTGAGACTGCAGGGATATGTCAGGAGATGTAGCTATTTTTCCTTTTCAAGAATTTGTGGAAGGGGGAATGGTATCACACACCTGAAATCTCAGCACTCAAGAAGAAGATTGCTGTGAATTTGAGATCAGCCTGGGCTTGAGGTCTGGCCAGCTCATTCTAGTGTGACATGAGATTTCAAAACAAACAAACAAACAATACAAAACAAAAACAAAACAAAAACAAAAACCCTAAACTCAGTAAGAGTGAATTAAAAAAGCAAATGAGCAAACCGAAGACTGGGTTACATAAGGATCTGTCCGAAATGAGAGCAGAGGTTTATGGGAACCTATCTGTGTACCACCAGTTAGAACAAAGGTTCAGTATTTGCTAACTTAATCTTTATGGTTTAGGTTGTTTTTGTAGCACACAACTGTCAGGAGAAACTAGTCTCCAGGTTGCTATTGTTATCTGACTATGGTCAGGTGGCTGCCAGAAAACTCAGCTTATGTTGGAGGATCTGGTTAGCTTTCTGCCACCAATGCTGACCAACTAGCTTATGCATTTCCTGGCCACCACCCTAGCACATTTAAGAGCACCCCCACCACCACCACTCCAAACCAAAACCACAGCTAAAGAGCCCTTCTGTCTCACTCCTAGCACTGCGATGAATCACTGGGTCTGACCCCTGTCACCTGTTATCTGCAGTGGTTTAGTCACATGCCCTATTCTCTGAGAGAGTATCAGGGTATACACAAGTCACAGCAGGCTCCTTTCCGGATTCTGTTTGAAGAGTGTTTGTGTCAGAGTCTAAAGGGCTGATCCCAAGTCCTGCCTTTTCCATTGTGCCTTTGATGAGGTAAGGTAACAAGTTGGAGGAGAATTCCTGCAGTCTGGCCCAGAAACACTAGCCTGTCAGACTGAGATGCAAATGAGACCTTCCTGTGTTTCCCTGTCAGAGAGTGCTGCTTATGAGGAAACAGGTGTGCTCCGTGCAGAAGTATCAGGATTTTCGTTCTCGAACTTAAGCAAATCAGAACATACACAAATCCATTTACTTCTTAAAACATGTTAGTTCCAAAAGAATAAGGTCACTTGATGAAATATCAAGTGGAAAGTTCAGTTTTGGGTGACATAGACTTATAATCCCACCGGTGGAAAGCTGGGAACAAGAAGATCAAGAGTTCATTGTCATCCTTTGCTTGCTACTGAGTGAGTTTGAGCTAGGTAAAACCCTGTCTTAAAAACCAAAATGTGGCTGGGCAGTGGTGGCATACACCTTTAATCCCAGCGCTTGGGAGGCAGAGGCAGGTAGACTTCTGAGTTCGAGGCCAGCCTGGTCTACAGAGTGAGTTCCAGGACAACCAGGGCTACACAGAGAAACCCTGCCTCAAAAAACAAAACAAAACAAAGCAAAAACAAAACAAAACAAACAAACAAAAAACCCAAAAACCAAAATGTAACACACACAAACACACACACACATACCATTCAAAGTAATTCTTTATAATTAATTTGGGGGTTTTGTAGCTGTCACAGTGAAGGGCAATTTCTCTTTGAACTGATCTTAGAAAGTCATTTGGGAATAAGCAAATCATATCTCCTTTACTATGTATGTTATGAAGGTAATTATCTCTACTTAAATTGTATACCTTTACTGTATATCAGTACAAAAGTGCAAAATAGAAAGATGTGAAAAATTGAAACATAATCTGGAAAATCAAAATGGAATAGTTGACAGATCCTCACTCTATGAAATCAAAGAACTGTGTGGCTCAAACAAGGGTCTCACACAGAGCTGCCAAGTGAGTACACCCATCAGTTTGAATCATTAAAAAGGCGGGGGGGGGGGGGGGTATGGAGAGGGTCCTGATCCTGGAAAGGATTGATCTAGCATTGGAAGGGAATATAAGGACAGAGAAAAAGGAGGGAGGTGATTGGAGAATGGATGGAGAGAAGAAGGTTTATGGGACATATGGGGAGGGGGGATCTGGGAAAGGGGAAATCATTTGGAATGTAAACAAAGAATATAGAAAATAAAAATATATAAAAAGGGGGGGGGAGCTGGGGAGATGGCTCAGTGGGTAAAAGCTGCTCTTCTGAAGGTCCTGAGTTCAAATCCCAGCAACCACATGGTGGCCCACAACCATCCGTAATGAGATCTGATGCCCTCTTCTGGTGTGTCTGGAGACAGCTACGGTGTACTTACATATAACAATAAATAAATCTTTAAAAAAAAATCATAAAAAATATTCAAAGACCTGTTCCCTTCAGCGGCTCAGAGAAATCTGAGCATTACAGAGAAGATTAACACGGCCCTGAATGAGGACGGCACGCAAATTAGTGGAACACTCCATATTACTCAAGAAAAGAAAGCAACAGTTAAAGGGAAGCCATGCGGAGATGGCAGAGATGTTGTTTGCTTGTTTGTATCTTTGCTTGTTTGGAGGGAGAGGCTCATCTAACTCAGGTTTCTCTTGAACTTGCTATAAAACCAGACTGACTTTGAACTCCTGATGCCGGACCTCCATCTTTCAAGTCTTGGAATTACAAATTTGCACTACCATATCCGGTTTTCTCTCTCTCTCTCCCTTCTCAGTGCCTCTCTGTCTCCTTTTCCCTCTCCCTCTCCCCATCTTTCCCACTCTCCCTTTAATCAGGGCCAATTTGTTGCTGGAATTTCCAACCCCAATAAGCCTGTATAAAAAACACACAATCCAGTTATTCTAATTATAAGCTATATGCCTAGACTGGGCAGATCTGACACTATACTAACTTATTCTCCAGCTATAAGCTACTTGTGATTTCTCCTGGCCGTGTGTTCTGTTCCATCACGGCTTTCTCCTTTCCTTCCATCTCTTCCTCCTCCCACAGATTAGCAAAAACATGTGACTTTACTATCATGTAATTCTGGCAAGATCAGAGAAAAAAAAAGGTTTCTCACACATGGCTGTTGGGAGTGAAACAGAGTGATTTTGTGATCTAAAAAAAAAGCTATAGTTGCATTTATCATCTGCTTCAGAAATCTCAGCTCTTGGAATGTGGTATACATATGTATTAGCACACAAACGATGAGACATATGTTCAGAGTTACCCGTTAAAGCCTCACTCAAAAGAGCAACAATTAGAATCAACCCATGAGTCTGATAGGGGATTAAATGGCTTAACGAACGATAGCATTTCTGCAAATAAAATACAATGCCAGTAAGTGGGTACTGACACAACCTTGTAATCCCACTCTTTAGAAGGCTGAGGCCAGAAGATGTCAAGTTCAAGGCCAGCTTGGGCTACATATTGAGACCCTGTCTCAAAACAAACACACACACACACACACACACACACACACACAGAGAGAGAGAAAGAGAGAGAGAACCAACCAAGCTAGGAATAACAAAACCTATAAACGATAGCAAGTGATAAATCATAACTAAACTTTGAAAACAGGTTACATAGGAGTCAGTCACAAAAGACCTGGTGCTGCATGATTCTATCCATTTAAAATGTTAAAAAAGCAATCAATAGAGACTAAAATGTCAGACAGAGGTTGCCTTACACAAAGAGGTGGGGGCACTGTGGGAGCTTGGCGATGATGGCTGAGGGGTCCAAGGTTTCTTTTAAACGTAACAAGGATGCAGTAAAACCAATGTCAGCATTGGCTGCATAAATCCCATGAATGTAGCAGAAGTCATCAGATTATACATTTAGATCGAGTGTGAATTTCAGGGTATGAATTACTCTTGGTAAAGCCATTCTTAAGAATAAAGGCTATGGGGAAGGCAAGATGGCTCGGTGGGTAGAGGCATCTGCTGCCAAGCCCGATGACCTGAGTTTGATTCCCTAGGACCCACTTGGCGGGGGGAAGATGACTGACTCTCACTGTTGTCCTTTCTAATATAGATCTAGAGGTAGAGTGGTCAAAGTCAGAAAGGGAAACTTTCTAAGTAGAAAAGAGGGAAAGTAAGAATCATCATAGTCCTAGTGAGACCGTGGGAGGGGGAAGTACAAGAAGCTAATTAAGGTTCTTGGTGGATGGGGAGGGTGTCAACAGAACTCAAGTGCCCTGGCTATGAATATCAATTTCCCGTGATTGATTTAGGCAATGGACACATTTAGCATTGCATTGCAATCTTGGGACAATGTTCTACTTATCCAGACACGTAATAATAAGGCACAAGAAGTAATTCTTGAAGGCACGTGGATGCATGAGGTTGCCCTGACACTGTGGTGATTTGTGCAGTTGGGAAAAGTTTGTGCTCCGTCTTACCGAGCGGTATCCAGGAATATGCGAAGAACCAAGCTGGAGGAACTGAAAAGTCACCATGCTCTTCGGTGCCTGGGGGTGGGAGTGCATAAATAAGGATAGCCTCAAAACAAGGAGGGTGTGTCCCTGGGCTTTATTCTGAATGCCAGTCTGTGTGCGGAAGCCATTCAGAGCCCCACGACACGATCCCTAGCACCCATAGACGGCCACCCATCTGCCTCCCTAAGACAGGCAGGAAGCATATTCATTGCAGACACTGCTTGGAGGCTGAAGCAGCAACTCTCAAGAGCAGTTTCCTCCCTGTACCCTTCTAAGAGAAAGCTTTAACTCAAAGACTTCAAAATATGAATAAACTCTCAATTTTCTAACCAACTCCAACCGATCACTACAATGCAGGCAGATTAAAGCCTGGCACTGCACCCTGTCATGTGTAGGAGCTGGTGGGAGGCGCCATGTTGTCTTCCCCCGTGCCAGCTAGAGAGGGCAATCTCAGCCTGTGAGCACCACCGGCTGCTCTTGGTCTGTGTACCAGGGACTCATTTGCACTGTGTTTTGTAGATTTGCTGGATTCTCTGCCTTCAGATACACTGCCCTCAGCACCAGAGTAGGCCTTTCCTCATAGGCCAATTGTCCAGCTACTCAGCTCTGTTAGGACCACGGAAGCATGACTTCGGATGAAATGGGCTCTAAAAATGGCAGAAGAGTGTGTTAAATTGATGAAGGACAAGAAGTGCATGATTGGGAGTTAAATTGTTCAAGTTACGTCCTGTGTGTGTGTGTGTGTGTGTGTATAACATATACACATATATAAACATATATATATTATATAATATACAATATATATTATATATGCTGAAAACTGAACTCAGAGAGGCAGTGAGCAAATTCACTGTTCATAGGTTTTACACACACACACACACCCAGAGTGCCAGAACCCTACATTTATTTATTTATTTTTAAAGATTTATTTTAATTTTTTTATGTGTATGAGTATCCTGTAGCTATATAGATGGTTGTGAGCCATCATGTGGTTGCTGGGAATTGAGCTCAGGACTTCTGCTTGCTCTGACCCCATTAGCTCGGGCCCAAAGATTTATTTATTATTATGTGTAAGTACACTGTAGCTGTCTTCAGACACACCAGAAGAGGGCGTCAGATCTCATTACGGATGGTTGTGAACCACCATGTGGTTGCTGGGATTTGAACTCAGGACCTTTGGAAGAGCAGTCAGTGCTCTTAACCGCTGAGCCATCTCTCCAGCCCAAGATTAAGCCTTATATAAAGATTTCCATGTCCCACTTAAATCTTTGGTAACTGGGAGTATGTAAAGAAGAGGAAGGGAGCTGCTACTGTCATTTCTTCTTTATCTGTTCTATTTTATACAAACTACCACAGGCTCTGAAAAAAAATGTATCATTCTTAGATTACAAAAACCAAGTGCTCAGTTCTCCTTTCACATCTTCTGTGTTAAACTATGTGATGGTTTGTATATGCTTGGCCCAGGGAGTGGCACTGTTAGGAGGTATGACCTTGTTGGAGTAGGTGTGGCCTTGTGAGTGTGGACTTTAAGACCCTCATCCTAGCTGCCTGGAAGCCAGTATTCTGCTGAAGATGATGAAGCCTTCAGATGAAGATGTAGAACTCCATGCCTGCCTGGATGCTGCCATGCTCCAACCTTGATGATAATGGACTGGACCTCTGAACCTGTAAGCCAGCCCCAATGAAATGTTGTCCTATATAACACTTGCCTTGGTCATGGTGTCTGTTCACAGCAGTAAAACCCTAAGACAACAGCTGGGCAGTGGTGGCACACGCCTGTAATCCCAGCACTTGGGAGGCAGAGGCAGGCGGATTTTTGAGCTCGAGGCCAGCCTGGTCTACAGAGTGAGTTCCAGGATAGCCAGGGCTACACAGAGAAACCCTGTCTCAAAAAAAAAACCAAATCCAAAAATACAGACAAACAAACAAAAAACCAAAACCAAAACCAAAAAATCCTAAGACAAACTGTGTCTTAAATAGTTTCCTGACTATTTTTACCCCAGATACACATAATCTGAGCTTTACGAAATAACCTAGGCTTAAACATTTTTTCCAGATAAGATTACCGTGAAAAACAAATGAACAAAGAACACAGCAAAACAGTATTATAATGCATTATTATTTTTTTAAAGTACAAATTTTCTGTCTGTTTTGAGAGTTTTTTTTTTTTTTTTTTGATTATTTGAATGTCTGTGTACCTGAGTTCAGGAGTCTACGCAACACTGGATCTCCTGGAGCTGCAGTTACAGGTGGTTATGAGCTGCTCACAGCAGGTGCTGGGAACTGAATTCACATCGTCTGGAAGCACATGCTCTTGGCCTTAAAGCTTCCCACTAGATCTTGAAAATGCTTCTTTTGAGACAGGATCCCACGTGGCCTAGGCTGTTCTAGATTCTGCTGTGACTGAGGATGACTGTGAGTTTCTTATCCTCCTGTCTTCCCCTCCTGAGTGCTTCCGTCGTGGGTATAAGCTAAACATCTAGTTTCTATTCATAAGCAATGTATTTTCTCCCCATAGTCTCAGGAAATAAATATATTTGGGGCTGGAGAAATGACTTATCAGTTAAGAGCAGGAGTAGCCCTTCTAGAGGACCCAGGTTCAAAACCAGCACCCACAATCACTGGTAACTCCAGATCCAAGGCATCCAGGCACCCTCTTCTGGCTTCTTTGGGTACTGGGCACGCACGTGGTATATAGACATATGAAAACAACCATACACACGAGATGAAATTAAAAAAAATAATTCTATTTTATTTCTTTTTTTTAAACAACAAAACAAAAAATGCAAGTATTTGTAAGCCGAACATTTTTTTCATTTTGTTGTTGTTCTTGTTTGTTTGTTTTTATAGTGCAACTTTGTCATGAAATAAACACACAAACAAATGGTTGAATCATTAAATGAATTAATAAGTAAATAAAGGTAGCCCCAGTTTTGTCATCATAGTCCATGTATTTATTCTGCACTACCTTCCTAAGTGTCTAAAAAGCCCATTTTAATTTTATTTTTTAAAAGACTTATTTTTTTCCTGTCTATGTGTGTATGCCTCTGTGAATATGTGCCACAGTGTATTTACTTGGGTGTCCATGGAGGCCAGAAGAGGCATTCGATCCCCTGGAACTGGAGTTCTAAGTAGTTATGAGCTGCCCAGAATGGGTGCTGGGGACTCAAGAACATCCCAGAAAGAGCAGTGAGTGCTCCTAACCTTGGAGCTAGGTCTTCAAACTCTACTTGAAAGCCCATTTTTAAAAGAAAGAAGTTTTTTTTTTGTTTTGTTTTGTTTTGTTTTTGAAATAACTTAAGAGGAAAATGTTTAGTAAAATCAAAAGCTCTCCATGAATGCAATAGAAGCTTCCAGGAAAGCGATCATAAAGTAGTATAGCTATAACTGATAAGACTTCTAAGAAAAGTCCTCTGTAATTAGTCATCTGGGATTGTCGTGCAATCAGACGAAATGACATTTTAATGAACCAATCCTCAAACTCTGTAAGGCACACGCATCCAATCTCTGAATCTGGAAACTGGAAACCCCATCGTGCATGGCAGAAAGGAATGTTTTTTCAACGGACAGAAATTTGCCAACGCCTTCAAGACAAACTAAACATAGAGCTCAACAGACCATGTCCAGAGTTTAGCTTTTGTTTCTAGAACTGGAAGACACAGCTCTTTTAAGGTGCTGGTGGCAATTGACACAAAGGGTTTTTTTTCTCAGCCCACAGGGAGTACCAGCAGATATCTTTGGGCCACGAACCAGTCCTGCCTGATGCCCAATCCCACCTCACCTCTGAGAACACAGGGACTGGGATTTGGATGGGACCCAGCTGGGTACTTGTTAGATTCTTGTAGAACCAAGTGGCTTTGTGAAGAAGTTTTCTCCATCAGAAAAGCAGATCACCTCTGAAAGAGGCTGGCCTGACAACTGAAGGACATTCTGGTCCAGTGAGCTTCCTCCAGGCCTCATCTCCTCCTGAGTTGCTGTTTGTCTCTACATCGGCATAGTCATTAGGTATAAGCAGAGATAGCACCACCAACGCTTCTGAGTCACCTGTCAACGTACCAAGTGGAGCTTTGCCTGGAAATAAATAGACTGGAACTTTTGAGGGACCCAGCAGAAGACGACTAACCCTCTCATTCTTCAAAATGGTCTAGAAAATTGGGCCTAGAAAGAAAAAGAAAAGCAGGAATCATATTTCTGCCTAAGTGCCACTTTGGTAAAAGAAAGTTCACTTTGTTTGCAACAGAAGAGGAAAATCAATCATAATCTTTCTCTTGCTGAGTTTAAGCCTCCCGGTCTTTAAGATCTACAGTTATTTAAAGCAAATAAAAGGTGACGGTAAATACAGGCTGAAAGTGAATGTTTTGCGGGTCTGGGGAGACAGTTCAGCAGGCAAAGAATTTTCTGTGCAGGGATGAGGAAGGCCATCCATTGAGTTGAGTCCTAGAGCTCACATAAGAAAGTGGAAAGGAATCTCTCTCTCTCTCTCTCTCTCTCTCTCTGTGTGTGTATGTATGTGTGTGTGTATGTGTGTATGTGTGTGTGTGTGTGTGTGTGTGTGTGTGACAAACAGGTGGATTTTCCCTCTCCCTCTCCCTCTCCCTCTCCCTCTCCCTCTCCCTCTCCCTCTCCCTCTTTCTCCAGGTATCAGTTGCACATAGCTTCTTGGCTAGGAGGTGAGTTTTTGCTTTTGTTTTTGTTTTTGTTTTTGTTTTGTTTTGTTTTGTTTTTGGTCCACTCTCTCTTCTCAATGTTGGAATTTGGTGTGGCTTGAACTTGTGCTGATCTTGTGCACACTGTCACAGCCTCTGTGTGTGATGGTTTGTATATGTTCAGCCCAGAGAGCAGCACTATTAGAGGGTATGGCCCTGTTGGAGTAGTATGGCCTTTTAGGTGAGGGCTTGTCCTAACTGCCTGGGAGTCAATATACTGCTGGCAGCCTTCAGATGAAGATGTAGAACTCTCAGTTCCTCCTGTACCATGTCTGCTTGGATGCTGCCATGTTCCTGCCTTGATACTGGACTGAACCTATGAACCTGTAAGCCAGCCCCAATTAAATGTTGTCCTTTACAAGACTTACCTTGGTCATGGTGTCTGTTCACAGCAGTAAGACCGTGAGACACTGTGAATCGATTGTCTTCAGTGGAATGACAGTGGGTATATCAGCCACACCCCAGGGTATACCTCATAGTCATGGGTAGTTAGCCATCGTAGATCAGACTGACTCTATGGTTGGTTTTCATTGTGTGTGTGTTGTCGTTGTCCTGGTTTGTTTGGTTTTTAAGAGTGACAATGGCCGTGAAGTTGCATGGATGTACAAGAAAGCTCTAGGACGAGTCAAGGAGGGCAAAGGACATAGTCAAAATATAGTGTATGAAAGTCTCAAAAACTAAAAACATTAAACAAATAAATCAGAGGTGGATAGTTCCCAAGGAACAATACAAAAAAAAAAAAAAAAGATAAGGAGAGAGAAGGAATATGTTTGGTGAATGTGTAGTCAGGTGTGGGGGAAAGGGGTGCCTCTGTGGACCCATGCTGAGGCATCCCTTCCCCCTGAGGGACCAGCCATACAACAGTATAGGATGGATGGGGATAGTATAAATGGATTATTTAGGGGATGGGGAGGGGAACTGAAAGGGTAGTAGAGACAGAGAAAGAGAGTAGAGAAGTGGAGGCTAGCCATGAGTATGTGGAGAAGGGGAGAAGGGAATGGGGCGAGAAGGGATTCATGAACAAGAAGGCAAGAGAGGGCGGAGGGGGCAGGCAGCCTCTTTTACAGTGAGTCAGGCATACCTGGCCATTGCCAGGTAACTGTGGGGCAGAACTTAGACAAAATGCTAACAACAACAGAAAACTCAAAAAAAAAAAAAAAAAAAAAACCAAAACAACAAAACAAAAAGCACAAACAACAGAACAGAACAGAAAAGGGACAACTGAATGACAACAGCTAGGGTTGGGGGGTAGCAGGGGGATGGGACCAAGAATGGCTGTGTTTTAAAGCTTTCAAATAATTCATCTCAAGGGTAATAATAGCACCATTCTCAGCTGAGGCAGGTGACATTAATGTTGAAAAGAATAAAAACCTAATGGAAAGGCTATGCCCCATAAGACAAGCTGTAGGAAAGAGTTGAGGGAAGAGAGTCCCTGGGAGGGATGTGACCCCGTTTCTAAAGGGGGCACTCACATCTGAGCAAGTGTCATCTGCATTTATTTACCAAGGATTCAGAAATCCTGGCAGCAATCAAAGGCTTCCTAAAGACAGTAAAGGTTCTTGAATGTGATTTCTGACACAGGAGCACTGGGTCTCTTTAATATCAGGGATAAGTCTAGCTCCAGGAAGGGGAGATTCTGGTTTTTATCTTTCCTCATTCACAAAGACTAAAGTCTTTGATGTCTCAAGAGCAGGTGTGACCTGCTGTGCTCTGGGGCAGCAGGGGGGGGGGGGGCTCCCTGTGTTTACAGGACCAGCTCAAAGCCCTCTAACTGAGCATACTCACAGCACTGACCAAGGTGACCCAATACAGGAAGCTGAGGGCCACCACCTGGGAGGACTCAAACTCCCTGGGATCCTGCTGATTCCTCTCCCCCCACCCCCATTCCCACTTCCCCTCACTTTGGCTATTTGCCCCCCATCCCTTGCAGAAGTGTCGCTCAGTATGTGTGTTATATGTGTTGGGTAAGGAACAAACCAATAGGCAGTGTGGGGCCTCTTCTGAGGCTTTTAGTTCATGGATCTTCAATGACCATTTCCAGGGAGTTTTGGTTTCACAGTACCAGCATCTGGGCGTGAATGTGGAAAACAAGTCCCTCTATCTTCCAGACACAAGGATGCAAAAAAAAGTCATGCTCCTTCATGGGTGTTTCAGCAAGTAAACCTCAGGCTTCCTGTCTGTGGTTCTAGGAAACTCCATAGGCTATTTACCTGTATGGCCTGGCCTATACTTTCACTGTCATGTCATACATAATGGAAAGTATAGAAGTCATTGCTGGGGGTGGGAGCACACACCTTTAATCTCAGCACTCAGAGGTTGAGGCAGGTGATCCCTGCAAGTTCCAAGGCTAGTGAGTTCTAGGACAACTAGTGCTGCTCAGTGAGATTCTGTCTCAAAAAAAAAAAAAAAAAAACCTCACCACCTTCCCCAGTGAAGTATTTAGAGGCCAAGAAGGACTTGGTTCAGGAAGGGGAAGGCTCTCTGGTCACTGGCCTGTGACAATGTATTATCACACTGTCAAGAAGTACCTGAAATATATCTATTATGCAGAACCCAGAATATACAGAGACACACCCATACATACGTGTGCACACCCTGTAATGTATATCAAAGACCAAGTATGGTTTTTCTAGCCTGTCATCCTAGCACTTAGGAGACAAGTTTAAGACCAGCCTGAACTAAACTGTGTCCAAAGCCAAAGAGCCCAGGCTACATACATAATCTGTTTTAAAGGGAGGGGGACAATTAAAAAGGTCTTTTTGTGCCCAGCAGTGGTGACACATACCTTTAATTCCAGTACCTGGGAGGTAGAGGCAGGAGAATTTCTGTGAGTTCTAGGCCAGTGTGGTCTACAGAGCAAGTTCTAGGACACAGAGAAACCCTGTCTTGAAAAACAAAATAAACCAAAAGAAAATGTCTTGTATATCATCATCATCATCATCATCATCATCATCATTAGTCAGAGTTGTAAGCAACCTTTGGGTTTATGTTCAGAACAAAATTCCACATGAGTTCCAGGAAGAATTTGTATAACAGGACATAGGACCAAACACTAATACAGACATGGACACGGACATGTGGACACAGATGCACATAGACGTGTTAAGCAATGGAGGATGTACAGTGTAGTTGGAGCTTTAATATGAATGTAAATTTGCTAACCTCAGGGATTTCTCCTTCCCTGTGGCTAGGGATGCAGCTTGTTCCTGACAGCCCAGGAGATGAGGATGCTACAAAACCCTACAGGAGAAAAGTGATGCTGCCTAACAGCCGTCCATTAGAGGGAGGAGGAAAAATGAAGACTATGAAAATAAGAACAGATGAAAAAAAGAACAAGATGTGCTGAGAAGAAGAAGGAGAAGGAGAAGGAGAAGGAGAAGGAGAAGGAGAAGGAGAAGGAGAAGGAGAAGGAGAAGGAGAAGGAGAAGGAGAAGGAGAAGGAGAAGGAGAAGGAGAAGGAGAAGGAGAAGGAGAAGGAGAAGGAGAAGGAGAAGGAGAAGAAGAAGAAGAAGAAGAAGAAGAAGAAGAAGAAGAAGAAGAAGAAGAAGAAGAAGAAGAAGAAGAAGAAGAAGAAGAAGAAGAAGAAGAACAAGAACAAGAAGAACAAGAAGAACAAGAAGAACAAGAAGAACAAGAACAAGAAGAACAAGAAGAACAAGAAGAACAAGAAGAACAAGAAGAAGAAAGTTTCCCTGGGGGAAGAGAAAAAAAATAAACCCAATGAAAGAAAGTTTTAGCAGCTTGGGAAAGGGGTGGGGGTGGTGACCTGAGAGGAGTGTACCAGGAAGAACTGGAGTTGGTGTTTGAGTGCTTTGTGATCAAAGATGGGGCTGAAGCCCCGAGACAGGATCAGATAGAAGCAACAAAGGACCGCATACAATCAGAGGCATAAAGAGGGGTCAATGTGAAGCACAGAGGTCAAGTCCAAACACAAAGAACCCTAAAGGTTCAGGTGTAAAAACCCGGACACAGAATCCCTGAAGATGGTGTTGGATGCAAGCCTGCAGGGACAAGGATGCCATGCCTGGGTCTGAGTCAGCTCTAGGAGGAGTCTGATCGTAGACTGACCTTGATACCCAGCCAACCTCTCTCAGGACAGGCGCTGTAATTATAGGGGAAAATATTTAAAAAGAGTCACCGAGGCAGAGAAAATAAAGGGACCTCCCATAGACAGGCCCTGGCAAAGAGCATCAGTGCTTCAGAGCATCGGTGCATCCGAGTCAAAGGCATGTTTTCCTGCCTCTGGTCCAGCATTAGCTAGCTGTGGGAGTCCTGCTCCGTGCCAGTCAGTTCCCCCTCTTTGCCCTTGTAATGACATCTTGTAGGCTTCTTTCTCAGCCAGCAGGCACTAGAGCAGTCAGTGTGCATGTTTCTAGCCAGGATTCACTCAGAGTGGAGACACAAATTTCCTTTTGTGCATCATCCTGGGAGTAATAACCCTTGTCTCGGGGAGTTTTATCCAACTATATATGAACCTGATACTTCATGCAGGTCATTCTAGTACTCGGTAGGAGCAGAAGATTTCTGAGAGTTTGTGTCCACCATGGGCTACATAATGAATTCAAGTCCAGCCTGTATTACACAGCCTTGTCTTAGAAAAAGAAACTTCAGAAAGAAACATCACACAAAAGAGCATGCCATATGCACAGTCTAACACAACACTTAAGCCAGTAGCTGCTTTTATTTCTATTTTATTAAAATCAATATCAATATTGCTTACTGTCAGAAACAGACTATCCCTCCCACCCCAGCCCCATCATACAAGGAAACACAGGAATGAAGAGAAAATAAGTTGGCAAGGTGATTTCTTTTTGAAAAAATGGGGATGGCAGGGTAGGGGTGGGGTGGGTGAGGTGCCACAATCTAAACTAGGCTAGCAAGCAGGCTGAGATAGAAAGTTCACCTGTTTTCACTCTATTACTCTAAATGGCTGTTTCTTTTCTCCATTGGCTGGGGCCTGACTTAATAGTCTTTTGTGACTGGCTAGTTTTTTTAAAAGTTGGCACAAAAGGAATGAAGGAAAGGGGGAAGGAGCCAGCCTCTTCAGGCCGTCGAGTTCTAGGAAAACAGGGAGAGAAGGAGGCTTTGCTAGACAAAAGTTTTAGTATTTAGTAGAAATTAAAAGATTCACATAAATGTTTTAGAAGGTGGGGGAGATTTATGGAATAATGGCCCTTTGGGGGGAACTGGGGAATATAGAAATAAAAGCAGCTATTGGTTTAAGCATCTACTGTGTGTTAGACAGTGCATATGGCACGGTCTTTGTGGGATGTTACTTTGATAGGGGGGGAAAAGAGAGAGAGAAACATTTCCCATACTGTTGTGAACTGAATTATGCCCATACCCAGCCCATCATACATACAAGTTCCTGATGAATCCCTGGTGCTAGGTTTGACTATATTTCAGGAGGGCATGAAATGAGGTCATAGGTCTAATCAGAGAATGGTGTCCTTATTAAATGAAGGAAATGCTACAAACTGCTTTTTAAATACTTATGCTTATTCCCATAGGCTAGTGCAGCTCTCTGCTCAGGTCAGAGAAGCATCCCTATGCAACAGGTGAAGGCCAATGCAGAGACTCTTAAGTGGTCAACTTGTTGGGGTTTTTTTTGTTTGTTTGTTTTTTGTTTTTTGTTTTTTTGTGTTTTTTTTTTTTTTGACTGTTCAGCTCTAAGTCAGACATCTCTGCCGACTCAGACAATACTGCAGAAGAGTTGGATGAAATAACGTAAGAGACAGAGAACAGGAAGGAGTGCAGTCTTCTGGACATAAGATAGCTAGGACATTTATGAAACCAAAGGTGCAGTGGCCACCAGGGCAAGACCTGGAACCAGCAGCGGATGGGGAGGGGCTTATAAATCCCCACCTTTCCCTGAGGTGCTACTGGCAGTTAGAGGTTACTGGGGGAAGTGAGGGACATATTCCTCAGCTGTGTAGCCACTGAGCGCTTGCTCAAGTAACTAATCTTCCATAGTTGCTCCTGCAGGCAACCCTAATAAAAAGCTTCAGGCTACATTAAACAAACAAACAAGCAAACCCCTGTGTTAGTGCAGGAAGATGCTTGGAATAAGAAGTGGTGTGTGATGGGAGGGAGGGAGGGAGAGGAGGAAGTAGAGAGGGAGGAAGGGATGGGTCAGGAACTTTGATTGCCATTTTATTAAAATCAGTATCAATATGGCCTACTAGATAGATCCCTGGCCTGCAGACGTAAAAGGAAATCTACAGGTGAATAGTGAAGATAGCAAACTTCTGGCTTTTTCCTAACCTGAGACCAAGACCTGAAAGCTTGAGACAAAGGTCTGGCAGGTATTTTCTACCGCCAGTAGATCCCCATTCCTCCTGATGGCTAACTGGTCCAGACTGGTCAGATTTGCTCTCAAGGCCTGGCTGGGATGTATGTACCCAAAGTTGTGAGTCTATCAGCTTCCCTTTCCTCATCTAAACCAGCCAGTTCTAAATTAGGGAAAGGGGACCCCATTCCAACCTACTAACAACCCTTAAAAGAACCCACCCAACTTTCCAGAAGAGCCAGACTTCAGCTTCCTAGGTACCACTTCTGCTGCTTAGTGGGTCTTGCGGATCTTGCGGGTCTTTTTCTCCATCTCTCTCAATGTCTCTCTGTCTCTCTTTTTCTTTCTCTCTCTCTTTGTCTCTGCATCCCCATCCCTTTGTGTGTTTCTTTGCCTTGAATAAAAGTGTCTTTCATCTCTGTCTGTTAAGTTTGAGATTTTTGCCTGCAGCTACCTACCTGTTGGGATCAAAACACCCGCCCTTGCATTTTAATTCTTTGATAAGAATCAAAGAACAAACTGGATCCAGACTCATGGTTGGCAACATGAAGAAGATAAGAGAAGATAATAAGAGAAGTGGTGAAAGTTGATATATACACATGTGTGTGTGAAGCTATGAAATAATAAATACTTTCTTCAGAAAGACATGAAGTCAGACATGGTAGCACGTACCTGAAATCTCAGCACCCAGTCAAGGTGTGTGGTTCTGCCTACCATTGATTGACCTATTTATTACCTGGTCTTTAGTCTAATCCATAAGGTGCTTGTTAGAACTCTTTGAAATCTTTTGGAGAAGGGGGCAAGTTTTGTCTCTCTCTCTCTCTGTTCCTTCTCCTGTCATGTGCCAGCATGAGGTTCCTGGGGACATTCTCATTTCAGGGAGTCCACTGTTTCAACAGTCTGACAGTCAACGAGAGAAATGTAAGAGATGCCAGATCCCCTGGAACTAGAGAGAAAAAAAAAAGATTAAAAACTAATACATGGGGACTGAGAACCAAACCCAGGTCTTCTGCAAGAACAGCAAGTGATCTTAACTGCTAAGTCATCTCTCCAGCCCTGATACAAAAGTCTGTTTGGAGTATCTTCATTCCAGAGCTGGAGAGATAGCTCAGTGGTTAAGAGCACTGACTGCTCTTCCAAAGGTCCTGAGTTCAAATCCCAGCAACCACATGGTGGCTCACAATCATCTGTAATAAGATCTGATGCCCTCTTCTAGTGTGTCTGAACACAGCTACAGTGTACTATCATATAACAATAAAATAAATCTTTAAAAATAATCTTCATTCCTACCATGCTGAATATACATTCCAAACCATCCTGGGCCACAGCAAAACCCTGTCCCAGTAACAAGGAAGGATAGAACCAGCCCTCAGGAAGCTGAAGCAGGAGAATCAATTGAAATTTGAAGTCAGCCTTGGCTACATGGTAAAACCTTGTCTCAAAAACCAAATGATGAAATAAACCACAGTCAAAAAACAGACAAGAAGAAAAGAACTATCGGGTAATTCCTTCCCTAACCTGGCAAAGGCTGTGGTTATGTGAGGACTCAGGAGAAGGTGCTGGTGTGTAGGACAGCACCAGGGAGTCTCACCAGACTTCTGGCATCCTAATCCTGGACTTCTCCAATCTAGGCCTAGGAGGAAAGAAATCTGCTGGTTAAATCAGCAAGTCTAGCACTGTCACGATAGCTCAAAAAGACAGGCAATGGAACTGCTGGGAGGTCCGCCCTAATGACCTGAAGTTGATCCCTGGGACCTATGCAATGGAAGGAAAGAATAAGTCCTCCAGTCTGTCGCCTGCCCTCCACATGTGTGCATGGCATGCCCAGTGCTCAGGCATTCACACGCACAGGAGCAAAATTAACAGATAAATGTCATATTAAAAAAAAAATCACACCACATAGTCTACAGTGCTTCTTCCTTAGCTGAGGTGACAGATACTGGAATGACATTTGTAGCATAGAGATAGAGCTGCCCAAACAATCAACTTTTGCCCCACAGTTGAGATCCCTGCCTAACATAAGCAAGAGAGAGCTGTCTTCAGACCTGTGGATACAGACCCGGGGAGCCCCTCAGTAGTGGAGGGAATATGAATCATAGTCTAGGAGGTTTATGATGTATGAATCACCTTCTCTTTTCCCAGGGAACGGCAGAACTCACTTGCTCTACATTACAAATTTTGTCATTTTTTGTGAGACTCAAGCTGACATGTCAGGAAATATTTGTATATAAGCCTTCTAAAAATACACACAAGAAGCTGGTCATGGTAACTGTCTTTAGGAGGAACTGGAGATAGGATAGAATTCGTTTTAATTTTCAATATTTCAACTACTTTATGATTTTAGAAAACCCAATTATACACCGTACCAAAAAGAGGTCCTATGTTATGGTTATTTCTTATTGATATAATCTTGACTCCCAGCCAGTTCCAGAAATGCCATCTTATTGAAGCAAGAGGAGGAGTTAATTTTGGAAATAAAAAGTATTTAAAGAAAAAAAGTGACACAGCAGTTTCTACCATAGGTTCAAATCTGGGAATCTTTCCGGAAGAGGGATAAGTTTAGAAAGAGGGGAACAGCTGCCTGGATGAGCCTTGATGGCCTGTTTTCCTGCCATTCCAAAAAAGCACCTCACCCAGGGGACCCTTCACCATCTTCACTGTCTTGACACATTCTGTACAGGAGTCCATTCCTTTCTGGTGTTTGCCTGTCTCCAGGGAGCCCTGAGCTGCACCAATATAGCCTCGCTCTACTGCTCAAGGCTGAGGAGTGACAACTGTGACCACCCAGAAAACTCCTCAGTGAAAGGCAAGGTCCAACTTCCTGAGTTTAGGTCCCTCTGGAGAGAAGGGAACCTTGTTCTGAGGGGAAGGAGCAAGGGCTTCAAAACTCTTTTTTTTAGCACATATTAATTATTCACCACAATAGCTTTCATTCTGACATTTTCATACATGTACATAATGTATGAGCTGTTACTTTTACCTCTCTTATCCTCATGTGCCACTCACTCTTTCTGATCCCTAATTATACCTGTATGCTTGCATGTACACATGGATGTGCGCGTGTGATGAGTTTCATTAGGACTGCTTAGATCAACATGGACAAGAGTTTGCCTACGAGAACTATGGCACCTCACCAGTGACTACACTGCTGAAGAAAATGTCTCCATCTGTCATCCACCTTTGACCCTGTGTAGAGCTTCACGAGTCCCTCCTCAGAAATTCTTCAGACATCAAACCACGATTTGGCCTTAAAATTAACGTTTGTCAGAAACCGCCTGAGAGGAATTAAGTGAGTTAGAGAGGAAGCTGTGAACATTAGGAGATTGTGCCTAATTGTTGAGACTGTTGAGGACTTGGCAAAGCTTTTCCCCTGGTGCCAAACAGAAATGGCACAGTCAGGGCCTCCAGAGGCCAGGCTGCATGTTCCTGGCCAAAGGCAGAAGGTTTGTTCTTTGCAGCTCAACTTGAATGAGGCAGCTGGCTAAGACACTAATGAGGAGAAAGGCCCCGGCATGAACAAAGACAAAGGGTGGCCCTAATCAAGGACCCGATGTGTTTGACCATCTCTGGCCAAAGAATGTTCCTGTTGAGAAAAATGCATGAGAAAGTTCTGCATCTCTGCTTTTAACCTAACACGGAAAATAAACCCGTGGACCAGAACATGGGAACAACTGCACTCAAGAATTGGTTGTAGGGCGGGGCTCTAAAACTAATGACGGATGACTCCAATTTGTTTTTATTTCATTTAAGTAGTCAGTTGGGTGTTTGTTTATCTGTTGTTGTTCTGTGGAGGGTGAGGAGCTGTTGTGCTTTTTGGTTGTTTAACAGAGCCTCGTATCGCCCAGGCTAGTCTGGGATTTTCATGCCTCCCTGTCTCTATCTCTTGACTGCTGGGATCACATATGTGGACCACCATGCCCAACCTCTAAAATTATATTTTTATTCTAGAATACATTTTGTAAATGATTTGAATAAGTTCAAGAAAAAGACAGATTTTATTTGTTTGCTTGGTTTTTTGCTTGTTTGCTTTCTAAGTGGTTTGTTTCTCCTACTGCTGAGGCTAGACTTGAAGAAGCTGGGGGCAATGCAGTCTACACAGCTGTTTTGACAAAGATCCATACAGAGAATGATGCTCAAACAATGGCTATTTCTATCTTTCAGTGTTGGGAATAGAAGCCCAGTATCAAGGTTTGGGCAGGTTTGGTTTTTGCTGAGGCCTACCATCTTAATTTACAGTGGACTGCCTTTCCACTGTGTCCCTCTACAAATATATCCCAAATGTCTCTGTGGGTCTGAATTTCTTCTTATAAGGGTACTGTCAGAATGGGTAGAAACCCATCCTACAGACTGCATTTTAACTCAGTTACCTCTTTCAAGACAGTCTCTCTACCATAGGACCGTTAGCTCTATTGGTAGAGTGCTTGTTTAACATGCACACGTAGTGGGGTTCAGACCCTAACACCACATAAACCAGGTATGGAAGTATAGCCTGTTATCCAAAGACTGTGAAGGTAGAAGCAGGAAGATCAGAAATCCATGGCCATCCTTGGTACAGCATGCATGCTTGTGTGCGCATGTGTGTGTATTTACAGTGATTACAAATGTTCATATATGCTGAGTGTAAGTGCTCACATATTTATGTGGAGTGGTCAAAGGTCAGTCTCAATGTACTTGAGTCTCAGTAGCTGCTTATAAGCTTAGATTTTTTAAAATCCTACTTTAGTTTTTTGGATTTGTTTTTTTCGAGACAGGGTTTCTCTGTATAGCCTTGACTGTCCTGGAACTTACTCTGTAGACCAGACTAGCCTCGAACTCAGAAATCCGCCTGCCTCTGCCTCCCAGAGTGCTGGGATTACAGGCGTGTGTCACCACCACCCAGCTAAAATCCTACTTTAATAAGGGTTCTTAAACGCTTGAACTTCTCTTCTAGCCCATTGGCGAAGGTTGGGGAGAAAGACAGTTAATAGGACAAGGGGTTTAGAAGTAGTTCTTTGGGGGGCAATTCCAATCTTTGTTGTCAGGATATCAGCAGTACAGTCCAAAACCTCAAACACGAATCAGTATCAACAATCCAGTCCAATCAGCAAACATCAAACACTAATCAGTAGCATTGGCTTGATCCAGAAAAAAAAATGAGGCTCTCCCAAATTGGTACAAGTCCATGGAAGTAGCAAGAAGCAGCCAGAATACCATGGGAAGGTCTTTGACGTATTTGTCTCTACGACGTCATGACAGGCGAAGATCAGTGAAAAACAGCAAAGCGCTGCGAGGAGAACCAATGCAAGAGCATCGTTCACTGCCTGTTGGAGACATTTTAAGTTGAGTTTATGACTCACTAGTGGGTTGCAGTTCATAGTCTGAAAACTATACATATTTTTTCTTGATAGAGGACCTCTATAGATACAGCTCAGGCTGTCTTTGAACTCTTTACCCACTTACTTTAGCTTACTGAATACTGGCATCAGAGTCATGAGACACTGGTTCAAGCTTGAAAATTATTCATTGGCTGGCCTTTTGTGCAAAGTTCTAGTTATAAGGGTGCATCTGCTCTGGCTCTGCTGAGAAACCTTGTCCCTGGGTTACAAAGGAGGCTTTATGCACCTCAAACCCATAACCAGAGTTCCTGGAATGTAAAGTAACCTTGCCAGCTGTGCTTCCAGAGGTTTTATCCCCTCTCAGGGGGATATGGTTCTTGTTCTTTCTCCAATTTGCCTAGAAAATCCATGTTCCTGGCCAAAAAAAAAAGGGGCAGAGAGTTCAGGACAGTAGCTCCTTCTCCTCAGTCATCTTCCTCGGTGGTTGAAGCAGTTACTTGTATCATTGCTGTAATAAAATATATAATTAAAGCAACTTAAAGAAGGACTTATTGTAGCTTATAATTCCCAGGGATATGGTCCATCATGGCAGGGAAAGGTAAGGATGCTTGTGCTCAGCAGGCTTCCTCCTCTTTTATTTGGTGCTCGACCAAGCCCAGGGAATGGTACTGCCTACATTTAGAATGGGTCTTCCCATCTCAATTAACCTAATGGAGATAACCTCTCATGGACATGGGCCAAGATTTGTTTCCATGGTAACTCTAGATCCCATCAAGTTGACAATCAAGATGAACCATCACAGTGGCACTGTGCTTGGACACTACTGAGGCACCTCATCTTGTTCTCTACTGGACTCAGCTCCCTCAACTGGCCCCAGCAGCTCTCTGATGTCTGCACCGAGTCTCTCAGCTGTTTCCTCTTTTGGAGGCAGCTTTGCCTCAGTCTTACACGGATGTTGTGTGTTGCCTTGATGCTGTTTTTATTCTGATGTTAATTCTTCTTCCTCAAGAGGAGTTGCCCCCAATGAGCAGTTGATCAAGTATTTAGGTGATCTCATGTGAACCTTCTCCCCATTCTAACTGGTTGATAAAGGCTAGAGCTGGTGATTGGGCAGTGGAGGAGAACGGTGGGATGGGAGGTTTGGGAGAGGGAGGAAGGAGAAGGAGAGAGGGCCAAAGAAGAGGATGAGGAAACTATGATGGAGTAGAATCATGTGGCCAGGAGAAACTGCAAATACCAAAGGATCTTATAGCTGGGGAAACAGTATAACACTACATCTGCCCAATCTAGGCACATAGTGTATACATGTAATAAATGGATTGTGTGTTTTTTATACGTGCTTATTGGGGTTGGAAATTACCTCAACACACAGATGGCTCTGCAAACCCTTGCTCCTGGGGCTTTTCCTGTTCTCTACAAACTAATGCTCAGTCTGAGGGTTTCTGGCCTATCACTGCAGTATCACATGCTGACAAAAGGGAGGCATCTGATGAGGCTGTGGTGATGGTGGTGGGCTCCTCCATCCACATCACTGGGGCTGGGTCTCAGAGTGGTGACCGCAGAGCTCCTTCTGGCTTGGACACCCACTCTGTTTTCCCAGAACAAGCTCCTCAATACTCTTCATGTGGCATTATTGCTCCCTCCGGGGCGGTGGCCATGGAGGAAGGTGGCATTCTGGCTTAAATGCACCCCCCCCCAGCACTGTCTTCACAGCCCCAGTGAAACAGATATGGATGGGAAGCGGTGGTTGCAAGTTACATAATTATAATAAGTGTGATGTGAAACTTACTCTTGGGCTGGAGCTTGCAGTTTAAGGGTAAAACTCTGACTAATTCAAGGTTCCATGCCTAGTACTGAAAAACAAACTGAGAAACCTCACCCCCAATTACAGTCAGCTCTCCTCACATTGACATCATTGTGGTCTTCTAGATTCCTCTTGAACTGTCAGCAAAAGGCAAGAGGCTTAGGTAATGTGCGTCTGCGAGGAAGGGATTAGTATTCGTAGTTTAGCGTCCTGTACAAAGCAGGTGCTTCAAATAATACTCTCTGGTTCAGTATAATGAGTTACTATGTCTCAGAAGTTGAGGCTCTATTTTGCATTCAACTTTCCTGGATTAGTAATGGGTGTGTTTGTTTTGAGATAACAGAATATTCTAGTGCAGTGACACAAACAAATAGGGCGCTGGTTTTCTTCCACAGGAAGGAGTGTGAGGGGAAGAGGCTGTTGGTTGGGTAGAGCCACACTCGGTGACATGACGTCAGCATCGTCAGCATCGTCAGCATCGGCTCTCTGTGCTTTTCCCTCCTTCCATCCTTAGCATCACATCCTCATTTTTGGCAAAATAAAAGAGATAGTAGCAGCCGGGCAGTGGTGGCACACGCCTTTAATCCCAGCACTTGGGAGGCAGAGGCAGGAGGATTTCTGAGTTCAGAGGCCAGCCTGGTCTACAGAGTGAAATCCAGGACAGCCAAGGCTACACAGAGAAACCCTGTCTCAAAAAATATCAAAAACCAAAAACCAGAAAAAAAAAAAAAAAAGGATAGTAGCCTCCTATTCCCTCAGTCCCTGCTGTTGGAAAAACAATACTCACCCAGGAGAGAACTTCCCCAGGATCTGAGGTTCTCACTGGGCCATCTGCTCACCGCTGAGTAAAACAGAGGTGTGGGAAGACAGAAAGGAGGGGATGAATAGCAAGTAGGCCATTGCAAGGGACAGCCAGATTTCTTCAGTCAGGGGCATTCATACTAGCTCAAAACTCTTCAGGGCAGAGGGACAGCTTGTTCCGTGCCTGGCAGCTCTAGAAAGATGCTTTTGTTTGGACCCAGATTCAGCCCCACTTCAGACTGGTGCCTGTGGCTACCGGTGTGGCAACTTTGCACATGAATCTGTTTACTTCTTCCTAAGAAATGTACAAATATTTGAAGACATCCAACACGACTCCTATGACTCTTAAACATAGGAAGCGCCCTGGCAGGGTCCTTGTGTGATGCATTGTCCAGTATTCTCCTCTTTTGATTTACTCCTGGATGTTTGTTGTATGATGTATGTGCCAATTAGACTTCAGTGCCCTAAGTAACACTTCTGGTCAACAGGTATGAAGCAAAGCCACAGAAGCCAGATGCTGATCGACATTGTTCCAGGAGGATATTAATTTGTTAGATGAGGTTTCCTTTTATGCATCTGATACAGGTGATCTTTTCTACCTTTTTTTTTTTTTTTTTTTTGGTTTTTTGTTTTGTTTTTACCTGATCTACTTACTTCACTGCAGAAATTAATTGGACACACACACACATACACCCATGCATATAAAACATGTATGTATGTATGTATGTATGTATGTATATGTCTTAATCATGGTTTCTGTTCCTACACAAACATGATGACTGGGCTGGAGAGATGGCTCAGTGGCTAAGAGCACTGAATGCTCTTCCATAGGTTCTAAGTTCAATTCCCATTAACCACATGGTGGCTCGCAACCATCTGTAATGGGATCCGATGCCTTCTTCCAGTTTGTCTGAAGAGAGAGACAGTGTGCTCACATACATAAAATAAATAAATAAATAAATAAATAAATAAATCTTAAACATCATGACCAAGAAGCAAGTTGGGGAGGAAAGGGCTTATTCAGCTTACGTTTCCACATTGCTGGTCATCACCAAAGGAAGTCAGGACTGGAACTCAAGCAGGTCAGGAAGCAGGAGCTGATGCAGAGGCCATGGAGGGAGAATACTTACCAGCTTGCTTCCCCTGCCTTGCCCAGGACCACCAGCCCAGGGATGCACCACCCACAACAGGCCCTCCCACCCTTTATCACTAATTAAAAAATGCCCCACAGCTGGATCTCATGGAGGCATTTCTTCACCTGAAGCTTCTTTCTCTGTGATAACTCCAGCCTGTGTCAAATTGATACACAGAACCAGCCAGTACAGTATATATTTTAAGGCAGGATCTTGACAATGTTCTGGCTAGCCTAGCTGGCCTGGGTGACCTGAGACTCACAGAGGTCCACTCGTCCTCCCAAGTGCTGAGTTGTAAAGGCATACGTCACCATGTCTGTTTTTTGTTTTGTTTTGTTTTGTTTTGTTTTGTTTAGAGGGTTTCTTTCACTATGTAGCCTTGGCTGGTCTAGAACCCAATGTGTAGACCTGGCTGAACTCAAACTCATAGAGACCCGCCTACCTCTGCTTCCTGGGTACTGAGATTAAAGGTATGGGCCACTGTGACCAGGCTTATACATATTTAATTTTTGAGACAGAGATTTTTGTAGCTTAGGATGGGCCTTAAAATCCATATGTAGCCAGAGATGTAGCTAAAAATCCCAATTCTCTTGTCTTTACCTCCAACAGATGGAACTGCGGATATGGACCACCAACTTTTAGTAGCATATTCTATATTGTTAGGCTTGACTTAATATGTTTAGTTTACTGAATAATTTTCAGATTAATTATCTTTAAATTTTTAGTATTCGTTTATTGAGAGGAACCTTTGCCACAGCATTTGGGTGGAAATATGGGCTTGAACTTGAATCATCAGGCACGGCAGCGAGCTGAATTACCTGCTGACTCATCTTACTGGCCCTATTTCTGGATTCTAATTCTATTTTCCAAAGTGTGAGTTATTCCTTCCAAGTTGATTGATGGTACCTGCAAATGTGACTAATATATGTTCTTTATAACTATATAAATTGTCAGGTTTCATGACTGATATTGTTGCTTGATTGGTTTCATTTTATGAGACAGAGTGGCTCTGGCTGGCCAGGAACTCTTTTTTTGTAGCCCAGGCTAATCCCAACCTCATAATCCTTCAGTTTCTGCTTACATAGTGCTAGTATCATAGGTGCGCACTACCATGCCCAGAGTCAGCAAATACTTTCAGTAAGAGAGTCTTTATAAAGTGAGGGTGGCTGGTCTGTCATTAAGCACATCAGCAGAGGATAAATCTGCCCTGTGACCACTGAGCCTTCAGTCCACCCGTGTCCTAGGACACTGTGAGACTCTTGCAATCCCTTTGTAAACACTCAGATGAGAAGTAAACTGTATGTACTTGGTGCTCATGTCTCTAATCTCAGTGCCTGGGAAGCTAAGTGCCATACAGGTGGGGGAGGGGAGGTGGGGAGAGGATGGGTCTCATCCCTGCTGCCTCAGTAGATGTGGAAACAAGGGGCTTTTAAATTTGAGGCTAGTTAGGACTACATAGTGAGTTCCAGGCCAGCCTGAGCTATCTGGCAAGAGTCTATTTATTGTGTGTTGTTTAAGGCGAGAGAGGAGAGAAAAGGGGAGGAGGGGAGAGGGAGACTCCTCTGTGTTCTTCAAATTAATGCTTCTTGTGACCCTGCTACCTTTTTAACAGTAAACCTAGGCTAAAATTTGGGGCTGGATTCCACAAATAGTTATGAAATTGCACACTGACCTGGGGTTAGCAAAAAAGCAGAGATTATGTGAAATTTGAAAATGTCCCAATGACTCACAAAATACATCAGTGATGGTGTGCGGCAGGCAACATTTGATCTTGTTTGTTCTGACCTGATTTTTTACTGATACAAGGTCTTTCTAGACAGCCCTGGAAATTACTACGAAGACCAGACTGGCCTCGAACTTTCAAACTTGTATCAATCCTCCTGTCTCTCTACTTCCCTAGTGATGATTACAGTCTTCTGCTATCATTCTTAGCAACAGTAGTAATAGTTTAAAACCTTTAGTTAGTGGTCAAAGAGAATCGCCAAGTAAAGGCTCAAATAGCTGTCTGTCACTACATATTTCCAGTGTTTCATCAAATCATCTCTAGAAGTGAATGACACAAAATGAAGAATTCCAAAGTACTTTTGTTATGAATTGGTTTATGCTGGCTTAATGTGAATCCTACTTTCACTCAATTTCTTAAACTTATTTATTATTATTACTGTGTAGTGTGTTCATGTGTGTACACACGCGTGTTGGCTCATATATGTTGATGAAGGGGGAAGGGCTCATCCTACAACATACATGTGGACATCAGAGGACAGCTTCAAAGTGAGTTCTTGCCATCCATCTTTTACATGGGCTTCATGTTCCTTTAAAATGCAGGGTTCCAGCCACAAAGCTGGCTTTGTTTTTTGGTTTTTTTTTTTTTTAATATGTCTACACAGCGACACTCTCTCTGTGTGTCTCTGACTCTATATCTTAATCTCTTCCTCTTTATAAATATGTCTGTCATCTGTGTACTGGGACTCAATCCCTGCGACTTCATTTTTAAAAGACCACCTCTGTAGAAACCCCGTTTCCAAGTAGTCTCATCCCGAGGTACTGGGTGTTCCTGAGAGACACAATTTTGCTCACATCGTTGGGTTTGAACAAAGATTATGGGGCCATCCTAAGATGGCAGAAGGCAAGCCAACATCAGCTTAGAGTGAGGCTAATGCAGAAGAGGGACACAGCAAGGAAGGGTTTTTCCACACCCACTTTTTACCAACCAACACTATATCTGAGAATGCTGGACGCACACAGCAGTAGGAGCATTAATAAAGCCTTAATTTTTTCGCTAGGTTTAGCTCCTTTTTAATTTTATTTTAATTAATACAATTTTCATTTAATTTTAATTAATCGAGACAGGGCTTTTCCATGTAGCCCTGGCTGACCAGGAACTCCCTCTGTAGACCAGGGTGGCCTTGAACTCAGAGATGTCTGCCTGCCTCTGCCTCCCAAGTGCTGGCATTAGAGGTGTGCTCTACCATCATCCAGGTGCTATGTTTGGTCCCTAAACACTTAAGAAGCCAGTGGTGGTGGCTCACACCTGCAGTCCCCGTGCTTGCGTAGCGAGACAGGCATTCACCACTACTCAGGCTACAGAGTGAATCCCAAGTTAGCCTAAATTCCAGGGCACTCCTGTCTCAGAAAACAAAAATGAAACAGATGAAAACGTACGCAAACTTTCTGTGTGCCCCTCCTTTATGTATGCACCACTGTGGCTCTTAGACAGCAGCATACACGGCAGAGCGCACTCAGTTCTAAATCTCAGCAGAGTTTAGCCCTGGCTTCCAGCCAGAGTGTTTCCCACGAAATGAATCACAGCCCAGAAGAGTTGACTCACAGAATGAGCAGCTACACCACATTCAATAAATATTAGCTATTTTCCTTCTTGCTATTGACTTTTGACTTCCCCAAAGCTAATTTTGTTAGATTTATTAGAGCAAAGAATAATAAAAACCTTGGGCTGGGAATACAGGTGAGTGGCAAAGCTCTTGCCTAACTTGCATAAAGACTCTAGGTTCAGTTTCCTGCAAGGGGCGGGGGGGGGGGGGGGGGGGGGGGGGGAAGGAAAAGAAGGAAGAGAGGAAGAAAAGAAGAAATGACAGATCCTTGACGAATAATCAATAATGAATTAGAAAGAAGTTTTCAAGGAAGGTCGTTAAGAAGCAGTTAGACCAGTGTTTCTCAACCTGTGGGTCGCTACCCCTTTGAAGTGGAGAGGAAAACAATCTTTTTACAGGGATCACCTAAGACCATCAGAAAATACAGACATTTAAGTTATGATTCATAACAGTAGCAAAATGATACTTATGAAGTAACAACAAAAATAATTTTATGGTTAGGGGGTCACCACAACATGAGAAACTGTATTAAAGGGTTTCAGCTTTATAAAGGCTGGGAACCCCCGGGTTAGACTCGAGTGGCCACAAGCTGACTTTCATTCTTTAACATAAATTCAGAGTTTTAAATTATTTTATGTATGTGTGTATAGGAGTAGATCTATGAGTTCAAAGCCAAGGGGTCCAGAAGAGGTCAATGGATCCCATAGAGCTGAGTTACAGGCAGTTTTGAGTTATCAGTGTGCATGCTGGGAACTGAACTTTGACCCTCTGCCAGAGCAGTCAGTGCTCTTAACTGCTGAGCCATCTCTCCAGTCTCCACGGAATGACTTTCAAAAGAGTAAACCAATAACACTGAGCACTGTTCACGACATCACTGAGGAGGGACACTGTGTACAGTGGGACAAAGGTTTTCCTGATTAGGTTATTTTCTGACAGATCAGTTCTTTCCTCCAGTAAGCAAATCGTTCTCTGATAAGGAACAACCTTTACTTGGATAAAGTTTGGAGGAAGCTCCTGAAGTAAATTGTTAAACTATTGCTCTTGTGATCATAAAAAAAAAAAAGAAAGAAAGAAAGCGGTGTAAGAATATGTTCTATGGGCGTGTGGGGGAAGGGGGTACCTCAGCGGGTCCACTCCAAGGCATCCCTTCCCCCTGAGGGACCAGACACACAGTATAGTATAGAATAGAGTTTATTTAGGGTATGGGGAGGAGAGTTAAGGGAGTAGTAGAGGCAGAGAAAGGCAGAGAGAAGGAGAGAGTAGAGAAGCAGAGGCCAGCCTGGCAGTGGTGGCGCACGCCTTTAATCCCAGCACTCTGGGAGGCAGAGGCAGGTAGATTTCTGAGTTCGAGGCCAGCCTGGTCTACAGAGTGAGTTCCAGGACAGCCAAGGCTATACAGAGAAACCCTGTCTGGAAAAACACCAAATAAATAAATAAATAAATAAATAATAGGCCAGACCTATGTTGCCAGGTAACTGTGGGGTGGAGCTTAGACAGAATCCTAACAATTGCTGTATATTTAGCTTCTTAGGCAATAATTTCATAAATATCATTACAAGTGTCATCATTTCTCATGGCCCATCTGTTCTCGAACACCACCAATTTCTCTAGGTGCCACACGCACAGTTTAGAAACTGAGACGACTGGGGTGATGGGGACTGATGGACCAGCACACAGTCGGGAGAAGCTGGGAACAGATGAGCTGTGTTCTCTGATGGAGGCACACGGATAGAGCCCAGAACCTTGGAGTATTTATTTTGTACCACCAAGGGTTAGCTAATCTCCTTAGAAAGTTCCTGGAGGGAGCAGTCACCCCTGAGGAGGAGAGAGCCTCGGTTGATACATTCCGAGCACCCTGATTTTAGCTAAAGGTTAAAAATCTCCTCAGCAACAGTACTTGTTCTTCAGGAAGGTTTTGTGCTGGGGACAGCAAACAATGACAAGCACTGCCTGCAGTAGGCCTGGATGGAGACGTCTCAGAAGCCTGCGGCAGCACCTTGTAGAAAAGGATGGTGTTTGGGACCCTGAGAAGCAGGACACACATCCCTCTAGGGGACCCACCATCTGAAGTAAGGGACTGCCTGCAGTAGGCCTGGATGGAGACATCTCAGTAGCCCGCAGAAGCTCTTTGGAACCACAGTTGTTCCCGTTTCTCCCAACCTTAGCCCTGGACAACAGCTGTATAGATTTCAGTTGTGTGTGACTGCTTTTCAGTTGGCCTTGGTGTGCATAATTATTCTATTATATCTGATTTTCTTACTTCTTTCTCCTTCTGTTCTGGTGAATTCTATAAAACTAGATGTTCCCTGATGTAATGATTCTTAAACAATTAAAAATTGAGGCATGGGCCACACACAGCCCAACCCAGCACAGTCCTAATGGCCCAGGTGCATGCTGTGTGTTCTCATCTTGGAAACAATGCAATAACTGCACAATGATAGTTCCAGATGAATGCTTGACTTGCAAAGAAAGTTTGATAAAATTATTAGAAAATGAATTAGAGCCAACACTGGGACCCCAAAAAAAGAAAAAACTATTAAAGTTATGAAATAAGTTTTGCAAATATTTGAGAGTGGTTCCTGGATAAGCAAGTATAGCATATGTTAAATCTTATATTAGTAAAACTAAGTTAAAGCACTGGGGCTGTTAGGAGAGTCATCGTGTGCAATGTGTAGAAGCGGAAAGCTAGGGGAACTACCGAGTTAAGGGTTAACTTGATTCTTTCTGGCCACTGCCTGGCAGCTTTGCCCGTGTTATTTATCATTAGAGCTTTACCAGAAAACGCAAGTCGCTGGCCTCGGAGCTCTGAGCTTTGAAGTATAATAAGTTAAAGTTAAAGTTTAAATAATGATACATTTGCAATTATTATTTTGGCTATAGGCCTAGGAATAGGGAAACTGAAACTTTGGAGAACAATTGTAATTCTTGATTCTTTGGGGGGGACATGGTTATTCTTTTGAATTTGATTTGGCAATGATTATACAATGTCTTTTTTTAAAAATCTGCTTTTGGAGAATCAATAAAAAGACTGGGGCAAGAAGAAGGAGGGAGAGGAACATGTGAAGAGTGAGTGAAGAATGTCTGGTGTGTATGGAGAATGTGTGTGTGTGAGAGATGTGTGTAAAGAATGTGTGTGTGTGTGTGTGTGAGCGTGAGAGTGCAAGAAAAGAAAAGCGCACAGGAGAAAAGCAGAGTGCGCAGGAGAATGCAGAGTGTGTGCAGCCTCAAGCTGAGAGAGAGAGAGAGAGAGAGAGAGAGAGAGAGAACAATGAGAGAGAAAAGAAACTTTAAGCCTTGAAAAAATTGCCTGCTTCCAGTTGAGAACTGCGATCCTGTGTGGAGGGTGGCCCCAGGCAGTTTTGCCATTCTGAGCATGACATGGGTCTGAGGAATTAGGATCTTCAACATGGTTGTACCCATGCCAATAATACATATTCACTCAGGATTTCATCTGTTCCCTACATTTAGAAACATAAACTTGGTGTTGGAGAGATAGATGGCTCAGCGGTTAAGACTGTTCTTCCAGGGGTTCTGAGTTCAATTCCCAGCAACCTCGTGGCTCTGTAATGGGATCTGATGCCTTCTTCTGGTGTGACTGAAAACAGAGGCAGGGCACTCATATAAAACATAAGTAAATAATTCGTTTTTAAAAAGGAAATATAAATTCAGTTACCTTTAAAAAAGATGTTTAGATTTCTTTATTTTATGTGTGTTCTTGCTTCACCTACATGCATGCCTGTGCACCACATGCATGCCTGTGCACCACATGCATGCCTGTGCACCACATGCATGCCTGTGCACCACATGCATGCCTGTGACCGCAGAAGTTAGATAGGGGCTGTTGTGTAGCTGTGGGAATCAAACCCCAAACCCCAAACCCCATTCTCTTCGAGAACAAGTACTCTTAACTGTTGAGCCATCTCCCTAGGCCCTAAGTTCCATTATCTTTAAGGACTCTGGTGATAGTTTCACCTTCAAGCTGGGTTTGGTAGATAGGAAGATCTATTTTGTTTAAAAGCTCAAGTTTTTTCTTATTGCTGCATAACCTGATCTAAGAGGTCAGGCTCCCAGGCTCTTTTCTTTTCTTTTCTTTTTTCTTTTTTCCTAGACAGGGTTCCTCTGTGTAGCCCTGTCTGTCCTAGAATTCATGCTGTAGACCAGGCTGCCCTCAAAAAGCCATGCACCACCACTGCCCGGCCTCCCAGGCCTTTCTTTTTCTTTCTTTTAATGTCCCACTTGTGATGCTCTCAGACCACCAGAAAGGTCCCCCCAAAGTCCATTTAGCTTCTGTCAAGAGCTGGTCATCTATTATTTCTGACCCATTCCACTATCTCCAGTTTATTTCCCTGGCATCTGAGGATGTCGGTGAAGTGTTTACCTGACACGAAAGAAGCCCCGGGGTTGCCCCCAGTAGTGCATACACAGAAGCACTTCCCTGTAATTCCAGTACTCCAGAGGTGGAGCCAGGAGGATCAGAAGTTCAAATTCAATGTAGTCATTCTTAACTATGCCAGATTTGAGGTCACGCTGGGTTACGTGAGACTGAGTCATAGAACAGGAGGGCACAGGGAGAGGGCTCAGTGGGTACCAGCGCTTGCTGAACAAGCCCAACAACCTCAGTTCAACCCAGAGAGGCTTGTGGGGCAGAGGGCCTGAAGTTCACTGGGCAACACTGACAAAAGGCAGCAGGGATCTGACTCAGTAAACAACGCCTAAAAGCTATCTTGATTTCCGCATGTGCACCAAGGCATATTGACTCCTACACACACGCACCCCCAGCCCCACCCCATCCCCAAATCACTTCTCCAGCTTCAGAATTCCTTTTGACACTTTACTGACCAAACTAGACATGCAGCGACATGTCCATTATTTTGCTTTTTCTATTGCCATGAAAAGACACTGACCAAAAACAACTTGGGGAGTGTATTAGTTTGGGTTCTCTAGAGTCACAGAACGTATGGATAGTCTTTATATAGTTAGGGAATTTGTCGATGACTTACAGTCTATAGTCCAACTCCCCAACAATGGTCAGCAGCAGCTGTGGATGGAAGTCCAAGGATCTAGCAGTTTCTCAGTCCCACAAGGCAAGCAGGCAAGGAAGAGTGAGAGAGAATCTTCCTTCTTCCAATGTCCTTATATATCTCCAGCAGAGGGTGTAAGCCCAGATTAAAGGCTGAAGGTCTCCAACAGAGGGTGTGGCCCAGATTATTGGCATGAGGGTCTCCAGCAGAGGGTGTGGCCCAGATTAAAGGTGTGTGCATCCATGTCTTTAATCCCAAATAATCTTGAACTCAGAGATCTCCTTGTTTTAGCCACTATGCTTCAAGATCGCCATACCAAGATCCAGGTCAGAAACTTATATCTCTGAGCCTCCAAATTAGGATCATAGGTGAGCCTTCCAATTCTAGACTGTAGTTCATTCCAAATATAGTCAAGTTGACAACCAGGAATAGCCACTACAGGGAGGAAAGGGTTTATTGGCTTCCCTGTTCTACTCTCAGTCCATCAGGGAGGGGAGATAGGGCAGGAATTCAAGCAAGACAGCAACCTAGAGGTAGGAACCAAAGCAGAGACCAGGGAGGGATGCTGCTTACTGGCTTATCCCCAGTGACTTGCTCGGTGTGTTTTTCTTATAGAACCCGGGACCACCTGCTCAGGTGACATGACAAACAGTGGTCTTGTCTCTTCTACATTAATCATTAATTTTAAAAATGTCTATAGATTTGCCTCCTGCCAGTCTGATAGAAACATTTTCTCAGTGGTGGTTCCTCTTCTCTGGTCACCCTGGTTTTGTGTCTGTCAGGCCCAAAGGAAACTCTAATTCCCCAGACTCAAAAGGTAGTCTTAGACTTTAGGAGGATTTCTGGGTGATTAGATACAACCCAGTATTCCTTAGGAATTTGTGAAGCCTATTTTTCCCTCTACCAGAAGATTCTTTTCCCCTTATCACTGGCAGAAGGGACAAAAGGCTATTTGTGGTACCTATTAGCATATCAAAGCATATGCTGGTCCCCAGGCTCCCTCAGCATCACATGCACCTGTTACACATCTTAAAGTCATGCTAGCATCCCAACATCTCAGCCCTTCTCTCCTCCTGCACCCTAAACCTCTCCCTCCTGCTCATGGGCTTCCCTCCCCTAATTACTCGTTCTCCTTAGACCTGGGCTATTTTTGATACTCTTTCTCCGCCTCCCTTCCCACCCTTTTCTCTCTGCCCCCCCCCCCCCCTTCTCTGGACTCTTCCAGAAGCCTCTGGCTCTTCTCTGTCCTATCCACAACAAAAATTTTCCACTTAACCATAACTGTGGGTCAGCCAGGCCCTCCGTTTATACATTGTCAAGGTGACAAAAGCCAGCACAGCACGTCTGTTGTTATTTTTTCTTTTCTGGGCTTCATCTCAACTCACCATCCTCCTGCCTCCACCTCCCAGGTGTTGTGTTTGTGTTTTATTGGTTTTCGTTGTTGCAGTTTGTTTGCTGTTGGGCACCTGTGGGGATTAAACCAAGGGTATTTTATGCTAATGAGGTACTCTACCACTGAGTTACATCTTTACCCCTTTCTTCTCTTTTCCTCTTCTTCCTCCTTCTTCTTCCACAACCTCCTCTTCTTCCTCCTCTTCCTTTTTTTTCTCTTCTTTTTTTCCTCCTTCATTTTGGTGCTAAAGGTTGAGCCCAAGATTTTATGCATGCTAAGCACACCCAGCCACTGAAGTCTAAATTTTCTATCATCCTTGTTTTTGTATTTGTTGACCTCAGGGCCTTGTGCATGCTGAGCAAATCCACTAAAATTCCCTTATCTGTCCAAAGTCCACACTTAACAAAAGAAACAATTACCTCTAGTCCTTTCTCAGAGCTTCCATCCACTCATCCCACATTGCAGGAAGACAGAAGTCAGTCAGTTCACACAGAAGGACAGATCTTTAGGGTTGTTCGCTTCATTTTGTTGTAAGAATCATTTACAAACCACCATCAGCAAGACAAATGGATCTTGTCTCTGGCCAGTAGATATTTACCAAGCCTATTGTGTTAACCTAACACCTAACTACACCTCCTGAGTTTCTTATCCTACTACCCCATGAAAGAGAGGAGGGGTCATGCATATGAGTTTCTAGTTATGTTCACCCACGTGCATGGATGCAGGGACCAGGGCAGGACATCAATGTCTTCCTCTATTGATTTCCACCTTACTTTCTGGGAAGAGTCTCTTGATGAACCAGACGTTTTTGCCTAGGCAAACTGACCAATGATCGCTTCCAGTTCATCCATCTCTGTCCTACAATATTGTAGTTAAAGGCATGCACAACCATGCATACCTGGCTTTTAACTTTTTACATGGGTGGTGAAATTTGAACTAAGCTCTGCATGTTCATAGAATACATTTTCTTACCCACTGAGCCATTTCCCTAGCCCAGAACCACAATTTTAAACTTTTGTGCATTAATAAATCTAGTTATCTCCACTCTTTCTTTCTTTCTTTCTTTCTTTCTTTCTTTCTTTCTTTCTTTCTTTCTTTCTTTTCTTTCTTTCTTTCTTTCCTCTTTCTTTCTCTTCCTTTCTTCCTTACTCCCTTCCTTTCTTGCCTTCCTTCCTTTCTTGCCTTCCTTCCTTCCTATCCTTCCTTCCTTTCTTCCTTCTTTCTTCCTTCCTTTCTTCCTTCTTTCTTCCTTCCTTCCTTCCTTCCTTCCTTTCCTTCCTTCCTTCCTTCCTTCTTTCTTTCTTTCTTTCTTTCTTTCTTTCTTTCTTTCTTTCTTTCTTTCTTTCTTTCTTTCTTTCTTTCTTTCTTTCTTTCTTTCTTTCTTTCTTAGATTTGTTGTATTTTGTTTTGTTGAGGCAGAGTCACAGGTAGCCCAGTCTGTCCTTGAACTTGCCAAGTAGCTGAGGATGGACCGTGACTGCCTGATCCTCCTGCCTTTCCTCCTCTGTGCTAAGATGATAGCTGTGTTTGCTGGACTATCTCACCAGGCAGGGCTCTCTGCCTTCACTTTCTGTCTGTCTCTTCTGATTTGGATCAGACTCCTGCCAGACTCTGCTTAGACATTAGAATCACCCAAGGAATGCCTCTCTGTCTAACTCATCTCATCAACTCCAAGGATAAGAGTGACAGAGGCAGGCAGCCCTCGGCTCTATACATCCCTCTCTCTTGCTCTTATAGTACCGAAGGTCTCCCATCCTTTCCCAGAACATGTGATCACCTTGGATTCCAGAAACAGCCAGAGCCTCATAAGACAGACTGCCTGTCTGATGGTAGCGCTTCTCTAGATGTCGAGGCTAACCATGAGACAGTTCTTTGGCCAGGACTGCTTCATTAGACACACTCTCATCCCATAACTCAGTTTTCTCTCTCTTTAAACCTACAGTGTGTGTCCATACCTGATAAACTTCCCAAAGTGTTCCTTAGAACTCTTCTCTCTGCTTGTCACCATTTCTCATCTACTTACTTGGCATATGGGGATGGGTGGCTGAGCCTAGTTTATTGGGGCTAGAGCTAGGCTATTGTCTTAACACATTGTTTACAGGAACATGTAATAAGAGTCCTCGTAAGTGCCTGTCAACCTGTGGTCAATATCTGGTGTTCGGTATACCAGGGTAGGGCAGGTTTCTGATAGGCTGGAGAGGTATTTGCATCTTCATGATACTGACCACATATGCAACTCCCATTTTCCCTTAGTGAACGGTAATTGTAAGAGAGACTGAATGGATGAGAAATTGAAGGAGGAAAATATATTATTGCTGGACCAATAAACTGGACCCCAAGTGCTTGACCTTCAAGCCAAGGGCTTGACCTGCAAGGAGGCCATTCTTACAAGCTCAGCTCATCCACCAGAAGACCAATGTACTCCTCACCTCAGGTCACCAATACCGCACATGACTACAAGAATTAGGAATTGCAGCTGTGACAGAATTAAAATAAGTCTCCGTGATCAGCAGTGGGCATCAAATTGGAATGATGGTAGTTCTACAGGGTTGATAGACAGGTGCAAGACTGCCAGGCTAGGACTTTTTTTTCTGTAAATAAATGGGCTATGTTAAAATAGCAACACCTCCCCCCCCTACCAGATCAGCGCTTCTTCACATTAGATGGTCATATTTTCTGCAACAGCAGTCACTGGCTTGATGACATGAGCATCCTTTCTGGTCCTCATTTGGAGACAAGTTCTGTTCCTTGGACAGTCTCAAGCATGGAAGGTATTTTGGTCTTAACATTTTCTTGCTGTCCGTACCAAGATTAAAGATATGAAGGAAACCAAAGTTTCTCACAAGACTCTCTGAGAAACACTGCATGCTGGCTTCAGGGCCCTTAACCCGAATCTTGACAAGGTGAATATTCATGACCGGGACCTTGAAGGTTGCCAGACAGAGAAGAATAAAGAAGCCTGTAACAGGAGAAACCGCAGAAAACTAGGTCAGTGCAAGGGCTGGTGGAAGAAATAACTAAATCAACAATAAATATGCAAACATCCCTAAGGTCACAAAGCAGAGGAGCTGAGTTTGAAAAGCTTCCTGACTTGCCAGCTGCCTCCGGTCTTTTCTGTGACCTTTGGATAGTGTCTTGACCTCCCCTGCCCAGTTCACCTGCTCCATCGATCCTGCATCCCCTCTGCTGACTCAGTTATACATTTTATTCTGCCTCATTTTGTGACAGTGTTACAGGAAAGAAAAGAACCTATCTACCCTCCAGGTGGACACCTGCCAAGGTCACTTCCCTTAAGAGTTAGTCCGCCGGCTGAAGAGATGATGATGACTCGGTGGTTAAGCACACTGACTGCTCTTCCAAAGTTCCTGAGTTCAAATCCCAGCAACCACATGGTGGCTCACAACCATCTGTAATGAGATCTGATGTCCTCTTCTGGCGTGTTTAAAGATAGCTACAGTGCACTTACATATAATAAATGAATAAATCTTTAAGAAAAAAAATCCAGTTAAACAGGTCAACCCCCTGGCCAAGAGACAGAGAAGCAGGCCCACCTTAAGCTGTTTAAGCTTAATTCTTCCTTGAATGGGACCACATCTCTGCCCTGCAGTAGTCCTGTAGTCTACCTTGAAGTCTGACCAGATCTGCCAGCCTTTCAGATTTCACTAAAAAATAATTTTAAAAAAATCAATATTTTTAAAACAAACAAACCAATAAGGGGCCTGCAGAGATGGTTCAGAGGTTAAGAGCACTGTCTGCTGTTCCAGAGGTCCTGAGTTCAAATCCCAGCAACTACATCATGCCTCACAACCATCCGTAATGGGATCTGATGCCTTCTTATGGTGTGTCCAAAGGCAGCTACAGTGGACTCATATACATAAAAAATTCTTTAAAAAATAAGAAGTAAACAAAAAAACCTAAAAAAAAAACCCGTAAGCTAAAATTAAAAGTTCAAAACAAAAAGAACAATGAAAGAAAGGTTCAGGGAAGACGAAGGACATCCAGAAGATTTGACACAGTGTGACATTGCTACTGGCCTGGAAGCAGCTTGAGGCAGGTGGAACCAGAAAATGGAGTTTATGGAGATCCCAATGAAGAGAGGGCCATATTATGGGACCTGTGACCTTGAGGGGTGAATCCATTCTGCTGTAAGCCTGCATAAAGGAAGCACAGTTTCATTTCCCTCCTTTTTGGCCTGCCGTTGCTTCCTGTCATGAGGAAGCAGAGACGGGCTTAGCATGGAGCAAGTAACATCTATTTATGCTAGCACCTTCCAAGGCCTGGTAGTGGGAAGTGCAGAGCCAGAGGGGATTCTAGGATGTTTGTTTGGTCATGTGGTTTTGTCAAATTCCAAATAGAAGGCAACATCGCTGCAATTGGTTCCGTCTACTGCCTCTTCACATCCCGGATCATCAAGGCTGAAAGTAGCCATAGGCCAGTAAGCAAGTGAGGCCTCTGCCGAGGGCGAGTGGAACTGTGGATGAATGTAGCTCACAGTCATAGGTGTGCCATTGCTTTCCCAACCCTGGGAATCTCCAGGAAGCCTCTCCCAGCCCTGTGCTGGGTCATAGCATTTGTGTGCACCAGCTTGGCTGAAGGCAGGAAGAAGAGCTGACATAGCAAATCCAAACTCCTTTTCAAAAGCAGCAGCAGGTTTGTGTAGCCCTATTGCTCTAACTGGGTGCTGTGCATTGGGTCACTTAGGAAGAGCAGAGGTTTATGTAGTGCAAGGTTCCAGAGACTGAGAAATGCCATTCCCAGGTGCTGACATCTGGGGACATCCTTCTTGCTACATCATGATGGCAGAGGACCACACATGGGAAGACAGGGCATGTGTGCCAGCCCACTTCTCTTCCTCTTCTTATAAAGCCACAAATGCCATTACCAGATCTCCTACCCCAAGATCACAGCAGTCCTAATTACCTCACAAAGGCCCTAGCTCCTAATATTATTACTATATGAATTTGGGGATTAATTTCCAACACTCAAATACTTGAGGCACATATTCAAGACATGGGGTGCACTCAGATATGATTTATTTATTTATTATTTATGTAAAGAAATTCATAACCTTGCCTGATGGGGGAAAGTTATTTTGTTTGAAATGTCAAAACCAGCCCAGTTTCTAGAGACCGTCAAAGGGTGGTGGGTGCCCCCCATTCAGCAGAGGACATTCAGCTTCCGCTCAGTCATAGGTGGACCTCGGACCTCTTCATGAGTTCTTCATGTGACTCATCACTGCATAAAATCTGTCACTAAATCCAGGCCCTCCGACCTGTGTTCTGTTCTCATGTCTTCTCTATCTCCTCAGTGCCCTCGTTCTCCCTTAGCTGACTGTGATTCTTGTCCACGATGGGATTCCTTTTGCTGCTGGCTTAGCTACAGTCTGAATGCTTCTGTCCCAGTACTCAAGACCAGGCTTACATCCATGTCTGTAAAGTCTTTATATAGAGATTTATATAGATATATATCACTGAGCTAGGTGTGCTGATGCATACGTGTAACCCCAGAACTCAAGGGTCAGACAGAGGAGGAAGTTCAGGGTCACCTTTGGCTACATAGTGAGTTTGGGACCAACCTGGCAACATGAGACTATGTCTCAACAAAACAAACAAATACAAACAGAAAACAAATTTTTCTAACCAGCACTTGGGAGGGAGGCTGAGGCAGGAAGATACTCTGAGCTCACGAATGAGACCTCCTTGTCTCTAAAGAAAAAGGGACATCTGAGATGACTTGCCAAAGGTATAGAAAGAGGTCCTTTATATATGCTGAACCAGTATTGCCCCTGGTTTGCATAGGGATGAATGGATATGATTGCTTTGGTGACTGTTCCTAGGAGAGGAGAAATTGAAGAGGGATGCCAGGGACAATCAGGAAGAGAGCAAATCTCATTCTGCTGAGCCCCAGCCCTCTGGTTAGAGCACAGAGAGCTAGAAGCCAAAGAACTGACTTTTAAGAGGGAACTGTTGAGATGGAGGTAAGGGCTGGGCTGCTGTGTGTCACAGAGGGAAGGAAGCAAGAAGGGGTAAATCTTCCTACACCCCCTGGACCTTGGCAAGGTCAGTGTCTTGCAAAGTGGGGCCTGATCAAAACAGGAGTCAGGCTCTTTCTGGAACTTTCTTGGGCAGGGTTCCTTAAGAAACAAGAGATAGAAACAAGGCAGGCGACAGCCACTGAGATGTGTGCCTTTGGGGCAGATGTTCATTTAGGGATCACAGAAAGGACTAGACTGTAATGGCATTCGAGTTGTCATGTGAGTTAATGGAGACTTGTAGGACTGTTACTGCAGTTTGAAAGGAAAACATTGAGTTTGCTCTGTCTGATTTCCAGATAAAGAAAGACCGTGATACTGTCTGGCACTTCTGGTCTGCAGGAGTCCTGTTGTGCTATTTTAGTTTGTAGAAGGGAAAAGCTCGAAGGAGAGTTTTGAACATGTTGAGTGGTTATGGGAATGTCCTCAGGCATAGAATGAGAAGCAGGCAGGAAGAAAGAGACAGGGATATGAGAGCACAGACACTTCCCAGTGGTATGGGAACCATGGATGGGTACCATCCCCATCCTTCAGTGACATGTTGGGCACTGAAGGGTCTTCCCTGAGCTGATGCAAACTGATAACTTACTCTGTCCTGTAGCTGGAAAAGATGGAGTTCTATGGACCTCTCTCTCTCTCTCTCTCTCTCTCTCTCTCTCTCTCTCTCTCTCTCTGTGTGTGTGTGTGTGTGTGTGTGTGTATGTGTGTGTGTGCATGTGTGACAGGATCTCTCACTGACCTGAAGTTTGTTAATGAGGCTGAACCAGCTGGCCAGCAACTCTCAGGAATCCCCCTGCTGCTGCCTTCCCAAGTGTCTACAGGGAGATTACTTAGAAGGATACTATCATTCCTTTGATGAGAGTTCTACCTTTTTTTTTTAAAGATTTATTTATTTTATGTATATGATTACACTGTAGCTGTACAGATGATTGTGAGCCACCATGTGAATGCTGGGATTTGAACTCAGGGCCTTTGGAAGAGCAGTCAGTGCTCTTAACCGCTGAGCCACCTCTCCAGCCCCAAGAGTTCTACCTTTTAAAGAACACTCACACACACACATGTACATTGATAGGTCAATTTGATTGTATACCAAGTATATCTTTAAAACAAAATGAAAAGGAACCAATGCTTATGGAATGAAATGGCATTAAATGAAGTGACTCCCAAGGAATTGTGCACAGGATAATTTTCTGTTAAAATTATTACAGAGGTAGATAATACTAAAAAAAAAAATACCACAAAATACTGACAGTTATGATTTCCAGATGAATGACATTATTAGGAATGTTTAATCTTAAAGTTTTTCCTGTGTCTTATTTTTTATTGTTATTATTTTCTAATTTATGCGTGTGCTTTGCCTGAGTATATGTATATATGTGTATAAGTGGTTTTGCCTGTATGTGTGTATGCATGTATGTATGCATGTATGCATGTATGTATGCATGCATGTATGTATGTGTCACATATATGCCTAGTATCAGTAAAGGCAGAAAAGTGTCAGATCCCCTGGACCTGGAGTTACAGGTTGTCATAAGCTACCTGATGTGGATGCTGGGAACTGAACTGGGGTCCTCTGATAGAGCAGTAAGGGTTCTTGGCTGCTGAGCTATCTCTCCATTCCTGTAGCCGCCAGCAGCTACATGTAAACCGGGTTACCTGTTGAGAGAATTTTGGGGTCATAGGGAAGAGCGGCGAAAAGAACGTACGGCCAAGTCAATGTTCACTGATCAAAGCCGTAAACTTTAATGGCGCCAGACCTTATAACAGTTCGGGCAAACCCTTCCCCCCAGACTCCAGGCTGAGTTCAGGTGGAAGTTGTCTAGCTTCTCTTGGAGGTCTTCGTCTTGACTGCTCTGGCAGCTGGGTGGGTCACCTGTTTAATTCAGGAATCCCTATACCTGGAGGAACAATGAACTCAACCTTTACTACGTGCGCTCCACCCTAGGTGGAGCAGGATCCTGGCTAACTGGGAGAAGTTAACCTTGACCAAAGTCAAACTCTGACCAAGTGCAAGACTGCCCCAATATGGCTCTGTACATGTCCTCCCTTTTTTTATTAATTTGAACACGAGGAGGTAGAAAACAAGTGGATAAATATCCTTCATAAGAAGGCGGGCCTTAACCAGGAGGGGAAGCATTGACCGTAATTCCTCTTAAATATTGTATAACGTCTTTTTCAGGAGGGGTAATAGGCTCCCTTATTATTTTAAGGACAGCCTCTCGACGTTAACCCCTATGCAATTAGGTGTACTTCCTGGGGACTCAGAAGCAGAAATTCACCTCCCCATGCAGTGCTTTGCCTCGCACGTCTCGCTGGTACCCATGTTTGTTCATAAACAAACACACATAGATCTGAGTTCTATGTGGCTCCCTCTTTGGAGATCCACTTGTGTAAGTTTTGAAGCCAGGGGGGTCTGCAAGTGTCTTTAACAGACATGTAATCTCTCCATCCAGGTGAGCCTGGGTGGAGACAGCCAGTCTGCTTAACAGACAAGGTCAAGAGTTAAAGGTGGAATAGGATTAACTTGTCCCAGAAGTATCCAATTCAGTTGTAAATTAACAACTTTAAGGACCCAAAGCTTGGCCTCTGAGGTGGGAGAGGTAGCCTTGTGAATCAAGAAATAAGCTGTTACTTCTCAGGAAAAGTGGAGACTATATGTTAAATTAACACAGCTGGCTGAAGATTGTTAGCCATCTTCAAAATTGGAATCTTCAAAATTGGAATTATTTCTAGACCAGTCTATGGTTGAGTCAGCTGAGCACAATAAGGAGAAGAGTCATTTTAACTCTTCTAATTAATTTTTCCTAAGCTAGCATAACAGTCTCCATGTTCTGTCCCACAAAGTCTAAAAGCTTGAAGCTAGGCAATTTATCTAACCTGGGACATTTAACAATTGAGGTAAGTCAAGAACATATATCCAATATAACTCTTATGTTACCATGGTCTGGGCATTCAGCAAGCACACTCAGCATATCTTCTGCCGCATTCTGTGGAAAAAACAGAGGACATGCCTTCTCCCCCAATATTAAATCAGGATCATGGCATATGTTAGTAAGTGAATTCCTTCATTTCACCTAGACATCAATATGTCTAATTACAAGATGTCATATACATTTAGCAAGGAGTTTCTTGGCATCCAATTTTAAAATTTTAAAATTTTCTTAAAAACATGTAAGCATAATTTAAATTATATGCACAGGGACACAATTTCCCCTCTCTTCTTTCTTCCAAGAAGATATTGTTTTATTAATTTAAGTTGGAACACAAAGTATAAACCATAACATAGGCAATAACTATGTAATTATATAAAATATAGTTGCTTTTTCTGTTAGAGCAGTTGCAACTAGACAGCCTAAAAATGAATCATTAGTCACATGTACATATTTTTTTAATCTTTTAAATTAGAAATATGAATATCATTTATCTGTAATAACTAAGTCCTCTAGGATTAACACCATTACGTGGTAGAGGTAGAAATTGAGTACATCAAGAACAAATCTTTATAATTTGATGTGCACAAAATATAAAATTATTTCAAATACCTAAAGGACAGTCATTTAGAGAACATATCCTTTGTTCTTAGAAATTTGAATCACATTTGTATAAACTGTAAATATTAAGAATTAGCAGTATTAAAAATGGACCAATTTTAAGCAATTATAAACCATGAGCTATGTATATCTACTATTATTAAAAGCTTGACCTTTAACATCTTAAAAATAGCTGCTATAGCACCCAATTCAGGTATCTGTGTTGAAGCAGGGAGAAACTTAAAGGAATAAACATGTGATCTGATAGTACAAATTATCTTTTGGATAACAGTTATTAATTTTGCCTAAAAATGCTTGCCATGTAATAGACCAACCATTAATAATAAATTTGATTGTTGCTTGAAGCAAGGAACAAATGTTTCCTACCTTGAAAACAGAGGTTTAAGACCTTCTGTGGCAAGCTTAAAATGAGGTAAATATAAGATAAAGCCAATTAATATATCCTAACAACTTTTGAAAGCCATTTACCTAAAAATTCTAAAAGTCTATAGGAGCAAGGGCCTGTAACAAACATTCTATGAACATTATACACTGAAATTTTTAAGATCTTAACTTCTAGTATTGAAACAGAGACAAAACACTTTTTCTCACAAGACATAAGGCTGTTAGCCATTCCTTGAGGCAAAACTTTCTAATGAAATTGTTTTGTTGTTTCTTTAAAATTAGAAGCAAATGCTTTTATAATTATCAGAATGTAAAGTAAAAAACCAACCCTTTAAATTTACAATAATTTTGTAGGGAGTAGACAGGCCAAATGTTAATGCCTTTATAGCCTCCTTGACCTTTCATAGATTTGCACTGCATTTTAACCCACACCTGGATAAGTCAAAAACTTTTTTTTTTTTTTTTTTTTTAAGCCAAACACTCCCTAGGTGGGGCCTGTAAGGCAGAAACAATTTCTCAAGCTTCCTCACTAGCTTCCCCTGAGGCAGCTCTAAGCTTTGCATTAACTCAAATGTAAAAATTCTGCCCTAGGATCCACCCTGAGTCCTTGGCAAGAACATTGTAAGAGATTACTGGAAAGTAAATATCTTCTAATCTGAGCCTTTTATCTAAGACCAGACCCAAACCTACAAGGACAATTTAAGGATTAAACAAAAGAAACCAGTAATTCCATGGTCAAGGGAACCTACTTGATATCAAATACATTTCTACAGAGATATCCTTTTTAATCTTGGAGGGTTAAATTTTGCTCCTACCATTGTAGCCTAAAAACTTGTGGAAAAGTGGCAATGGGCCTCTAAAACCCATAGCTGTATCACTCTCAAAATTATCTTAATTACAAAATGTTAACAATTACGAGCCTGCAAACTGAAAACTGTAGCCAATGACACACTGATTTTTATTGTAACTCAATGTTTTGTTGCAATATTAGAGCACAATTGTAATTTTGGAAGCAAATCTCAATTTTAAACAATCTATTTTCTTTAAAATTAATGGCAAACACATATTTACAGCACAAGGTTTGTATGCCAGTTCTTATGTTCAAGTGTATAACAGTGTAACTTATTAAAGAGACAATATTTTAAATCTTAATCTTCATTAAGTCTAATCTCCAGGCCAAGATTCACATGAAACACCATGCCAATTTAGGAGCGTCCCAAAGGCCTGTATTTCCTGGATTGCGTCATGCCACGTGGTGTTCAAAATGGCGACTACCCTAAACTACCAGCCTTAACCATCATGCCACGTGTTCAAAATGGCGACTACCCTAAACTACCAGCCTTAACCTAACTTTTGTTAATAACATTATACCTTTTAAATCATGTGCAGTGACTTAAGCCAATACTCTATAGTCAAGACATGCAAAATATACCTTTAAATCCAATTATAAACAAGAACAAGGCATGAGTGGCGTTAGGCCACGTGTAGTTAGTTAAGATAGCTCTAACACTGAATCACCAGTTTTAAACTAACCTTTTCTTAATAACACTATACCTTTTACATAATAACCAATTAATTTATAACTCTTTAGTCAAGAAATGTAAAGCCTTATATCATTAAAACCAATTAGAAGCAAGTATAAAGCGACTACATGAATTTCACAAGCCAAACCAAGGTCTTCCCAAATCTTGAGGTTTCTGGGCTTTTAAGAGCGGCTTTTTCCCCAGCCATGTTTCTGTCTTGGGTGAGTGAGCTACGCTGCTGCAGCGTGGCTTTGAATCAATCCCCACACAAACTGTGGCTAGCTCAAAAGGTTAGGTACCTACAACCAGCAGATGTAATCTTTACCAATTTTTTCTTTTTAACATGAAACAGTCATTCACACAAAGACACAGAGAGGACATAAACATACACATAGACAGTCGGTGCACCGGGACAAACACGGAAAGATACACAGAAAGTTAAGCGTGCTTGTTAAGCAATTGCATCCATTTTCCTCTTTAAACAGCTCTTAGAAGCTGTGGACATATGCCTATTTTTAAAAACCCCTTTCTTTTCGCCGAAATCAGCTCTTACGAGCTTTGGGCAAATGCCTACCAAATTCCTTCCCCATATTTCCCTATCTTATCAACCCAAGCAGTCCCTGCGCTGGGTCCACGCAGTATGCTTGAAAAACTGTATCCATTCTTTGCACTCACAACCATAGACACGAATTCACTAGCGCTAGTTTTGCCCTCTATGTTGCTTACCGTGCGGACACCATTAATTTTCACCTTTTTCTGCGAAGCTTCGCTGGATAGGGCTACCTCAAGAAATTCTCTCGTGCCAGGTCTTCCCACGTTCAGGCGCCACTATGTAGCCGCCAGCAGCTACATGTAAACCGGGTTACCTGTTGAGAGAATTTTGGGGTCATAGGGAAGAGCGGCGAAAAGAACGTACGGCCAAGTCAATGTTCACTGATCAAAGCCGTAAACTTTAATGGCGCCAGACCTTATAACAGTTCGGGCAAACCCTTCCCCCCAGACTCCAGGCTGAGTTCAGGTGGAAGTTGTCTAGCTTCTCTTGGAGGTCTTCGTCTTGACTGCTCTGGCAGCTGGGTGGGTCACCTGTTTAATTCAGGAATCCCTATACCTGGAGGAACAATGAACTCAACCTTTACTACGTGCGCTCCACCCTAGGTGGAGCAGGATCCTGGCTAACTGGGAGAAGTTAACCTTGACCAAAGTCAAACTCTGACCAAGTGCAAGACTGCCCCAATATGGCTCTGTACACATTCCTGTATCTTACCTTTATAATCCGCTTCTGTTTGGTTTGAGATTGAGTCTCATGCTGTAACCCCAGCTGCCCTGGAACTTACTAAATAGCCCGGTTACTTACTTGCAGCCATCCTCCTGCCTCACTTAATACCATTGCAGGGCTTCTGAATTTCTTTACAACCCAGTTCCAAACATGAGAAAGGAGTCAAGCAGGTCTACCTGTGGGTGAGGGTCATACAAAATGCAGAACACTCTGGACTGTTACACATATATTGTGATGTGGATAATATTGTGATAGTTGCTAATGTTTATTGAGACCTTGTTATGTGCAGGCATTGTGCTAAATGTTTGTATGTAACAGTGCATATGTAACAAGACACTGGGAAAGGGTTTGTGTCATATGCCTCCTTTAGTGAAACAAGGGATGAAGACTCTGAAAGTTGCAGCCTTATTGAGGCCACATAAAGAGATCTATCTGTCTGACTCCAGAACTAGTTTTTTTAAAAGTGGCATAGCCATGGTTGGCTTAAAAACAACCTTCTCCTAGGAGAGAGGCAAACACTAGGTTTTGATCAGCTTATACTCAACTGTGAGTTATGACAGTCGCTGCAAGTCTGTCTTAGAAGGTGAGGCAAACAACACTGTCCCATTTTTTTTTTTTTTGTAGAAATGCAATTGAAATGCTTCTTTGTTTCTTTAGAACCCAGTTCTCTGTGGGCCAACCAATTGTCTGCACACAGTTGAAAACAGCTCTCACACAATGGGTGAAGAGTCCCTGTGACAATAATGGAAGCAGGAGGCGGCTTTGGTTACCAGCCTCCCAATCCTAACTGCCAACAAGGATAATGAGTTCAGGTGAGGACAGGGCCTGCTCAGAATTCAGCGTTTGTTTTCTCTTTTGAAATTGTTTATCACCTCTTTTGTTCCCCGGGCATTTTAAAATTTGCTTTTTAGGCAGATTGAACAGTTGATCTCAAATACTAATCTCCATGATTACCACTCACTCAGGATTTTATTATGCTACTCAGCTCAGAATTGAGCATGCATGAGACTTTTGCTGATGTGTGTAAATACTCATGTATATATGTTTGTGTGTGTATATATATATGGATGTGTGTATTCATGTGCATATATGTATGTGTGTATACATGTATGTGTGTGTTGGTGGTATTTGTGTATGTGGTGTGTGTGCATGTGTGGCATGTAAGTACACTCACTCACCTGTCGTGTGCATCCCGAGGCTTGAGGAGGATGTAGAATGTCCTCACATCATTCTTCATCTTGCTTTTCGAGACAGAGTCTGTCGCTGAGCTGAAGCTCGCCGTTTAGAAAGGCTGGCTGAGCAGAGCTCCTAGGATCTCTGCCCCACAATGCTGGAGTAACTAGCACTTACAGTTGCAACATCTGACTTTTACATGGGTGCTGGGGATTTGAACTCAGGTCCTTTAAACTCAAGTCCTCTTGCTTGCACAGCCAGTGTTTTTATCCATCTGCAGAACCATCTTCCCAGCCCGATTGTTGATGCTTTATATGAAGTAATTGTTAGCACATTTGGAGCTTATACATCTTCTATCTCCACCCTATTGTGTACTCCAGGAAAAGCATGACTCTCAGATAAAACAAGGAGCATTAAAAAAAAAAAACCTACCCTCCAAATGCCACCTCTGGGATTGGGGCAAGGCCACTCCAGCTGTATGTTTTCCTTGTTAAAAGGGAAGCTGTTACATCTGTGCAGCTTTTGCTCCTTCTACCCTGCCCACAGAGCCAATTCCTCACAACTTGAGCATAAAAGAAAATTCACTGGTCTCTGTCATTTTGATTCCAATCAAAACATAGCTCTTGCGTCACATGGGAGCAAAGAACAGAGGACTAATCCCTGAGCATAACAAGGCATAGAGTAAGTTAGGAAAAGCCACAGGCAGCAGGCTGCCAGCAGTCACTGTAGTGCCAGCCTCTACACTGACTTCACCAAGAACCACATTTTGTCTTCTATTGCCGTTGTAGAAGCAAATTGGACAGGTTAGTAAATGGTCCTAGCATCTGAGCACTGGAGTGTGTGTCAGAGATTAAGCAACAAGCACACATAAGAAAAGCCCATAGGCTTGTGGTGCCTTGTGCCTATAAACCCAGCACTTGAGACTGTAAAGTCAAGGCTAGCCTGGGCTACACAATGAGACTCTGTCCCTGCCAAAACAAAACAAACAGATATGAAAGTCGTAACTCCCTGGCCTCAGACTTTCCAGGCCTGGGGAAATGACAGCATCATGTAACCTGAACCAAAATGGAGGAGTGTGTAGAACTACAGTGTGATGTTTCTCATTCAAACCACCAACATGCTGAGGGAAATATATGGCGGTTCAGAGAACAAGTTGAGTTTAGAGCAGCCTTAGGCGCAGAGGTTGGTAACCCTGCCTGGGGAGCTTGGAACCATCACCACTCATGGGGAGGATGTGAACCCAGGAAATGACACCCCAAAATATACAGTTAGGGAGAGCCAGCTCATAGGTACTAAGGGCACAAAGAAACAGAAGGTTTCTCCAAGCTCCACCTCATCGCCTGCTTGAAGAGGACTCTCCAAAAGGAACTCAAGGGTAATGAGTCTCCAGAATCCTGTTACCAAGGAAAATCAACCCGGTCATGGGAGGCACAGAGGTTGACCATTTCAGGGAGCTCCCTCCCCCTTTGTGTATATATGTGTGTATATATGTGTGTATTTGTGTGCATATATGTATGTGAACACATGCATCCATACATGCATGTGTGAGTGTGTATGTGTGTGTGTGTGTGTTTGTGTAATCTCTGTGTGTGTCTGTGTGTGGTGTGTATGTAGCTCAACCAAGCTGTCTCAACTTTAATCATCTGACCTTTCTGCAGCCCTCTAGTTTCCAAGGATTCTTGTGCATTCAAATGTAGTTATGGCTTTTCTCCTGTTAAGCTGTCTTGTGTACATTTAATGCAAATCCCAGCTAAAGAAGCCAAAACATGATTCGGAGTCTCTTTTGAATTCCAGCCTTGGGGACAAACTCATCCCCAGTTTTGAACTGTAAGTCTAGATATCTAGAGTCTCAGGCTAGACCCATTGCTGTGACTTCAATGATCTCTCCCCAAAATTATGTCAAAGCATTGTGGGTTCGGAATTCTTCATTTGTTTGTTGAGATACGGTCTCAAGTAGCTCAGGTTGGCCTTGAGCTGGCTCTCAGCTAGGGATAGCCTTGGATTTCTGATCCTCCTATCACCCTACCCAAAGGTAGGGATTACCGATATGCACGAACCTCTTCCTTTGTGTGTAGTGGAGACCAAACTTGAAGTTTTGTGTGTGAGTTGGTACTCTAACAGCTAAGCTACATCCCTAACACTTACGTTGAAGGTTAATAGACATGAAGCACTACTGAATGGACCTTAAAGATGTGAACAGGATGTGAGGGTTCTGTTTTCATGGATGAATTCATACTACTATCCACATGGCTATCACGGAGCAGGCTTCAGATAAGAGGGTAAGTCAAGTCTCAAGCCCCACTGTCTCTCTTGCTCCAATGCTCTGCCCTTCCATTCTCCTCCCAGCGTGTAACAAGGATGTCCTTAGCAGACACAAATACCCGCTCTTGGACTTTCTTGTCTCCGGAAACTCTGAGTAATTTCTTTTAAGTTACTCTGTTATAGGGATAGAAAAACTGAAGACAACACCAGTTCTTCAAATGATGTGCATTTGAATTCCCCAGGGACCTTATTAAAATGTAGGTTCATGCCCATGAAGCTTTTGTAGCAGTTCTGGGCTGTGGAACCTGCAGGTTTGTCCTTGTCACAGTTTCCAGGTAATATAGACACTCCCGGTCACTATAATCCTAGCCTGGAGTTCCTGCTGCATTAATTTATATATTCGATATCATTCACTTGGAAATCCTTCTTTATTGGACACGTTAATCTTTTCAGCTATTAGAACAATTATAATTTGATCTTTATTGGCAGCATAAGCTTCTTCTTCTTCTTCTTCTTCTTCTTCTTCTTCTTCTTCTTCTTCCTCCTCCTCCTCCTCCTCCTCCTCTTCCTCCTCCTCCTCCTCCTCCTCCTTCTTCTTCTTGCTGTGGGACGCTTTCTTAATATAATCACGCTATATTGTCTATCCGAGGAGACCCTGAACCATGACAGAAATTGTCATCTCTTTAAAGAGTACAGAGGTCAAACTTATAGCCAATGAGCCCCATGTATAAGAACAGATGTGGTTTGCAAGAGTGAACTGGAAATCAGCGTTCTCAAAATTAACGAATGTTTTCCTCAGCTTGTATACCTACTGGACCACAGTCATTCCCTGGTATCTGGGAATGACTGAGTTTAGGACTGCAGTTTCTCAAATTTGTGCTCAAGTCCCCTACATAAAAATGGGTCCTGTTGGGGCTGGAGAGATGGCTCAGCAGTTAAGAGCACTGACTGCTCATCCAGAGGTCCTGAGTTCAAATCCCAGCAGCCACATGGTGGCTCACAACCATCTGTAACGGGCATCTGATGCCTTCTTCTGGTGTGTCTGAAGACAGTGACAGTGTACCCACATACATTAAATAAATGAATATTATTTAAAAAATGGGTCCTGTTTACATATAATTTATGCTCATCTTCCCTTTAAATTGTATATAGAACACTTAAAGAACCCAGTACATGGTGGGGTTGCAAATTGGTACAACCACTCTGGAAAGCAGTCTGGCGGTTCCTCCGAAAACTGGGCACCTCACTTCCAGAAGATCCTGCTATACCACTCCTGGGCATATACCCAGAGGATTCCCCACCATGTAATAAGGATACATGCTCTACTATGTTCATAGCAGCCCTATTTATAATTGCCAGATGCTGGAAAGAACCCAGGTATCCCTCAACAGAAGAGTGGATACAAAAAATGTGGTATATCTACACAATGGAGTACTATTCAGCCATTAGAAACAATGAATTCATGAAATTCTTAGGCAAATGGATGGAGCTAGAGAACATCATACTAAGTGAGGTAACCCAGACTCAAAAGGTGAATCATGGTATGCACTCACTAATAAGTGGTTATTAACCTAGAAAACTGGAATACCCAAAACATAATCCACACATCAAATGAGATACAAGAAGAAAGCAGGAGTGGTCCCTGGTTCTGGAAAGACTCAGTGAAACAGTATTTGGCAAAACCAGAACGGGGAACTGGGAAGGGGTGGGAGGGAGGACAGGGGAAGAGAAGGGGGCTTACGGGACTTTCGGGGAGTGGGGGGGGGGCTAGAAAAGGGGAAATCATTTGAAATGTAAATAAATTATATCAAATAAAAAAAAAAAGAAAAAAAAAAAAAAAAAAAAGAAAAAGAAAAGAAAAAAAAAAAAAAAAAAAAAAAAAAAAAAAAAAAAAAAGAACCCAGTACAATATAAATGTCACGGATGAGTTTAAACCAGCCTGGTTAGAGGATAATGAAAAGAAAAAGTTTGATATATACAATGGAACTCTTCTGAGTCATAAAGAAAAATGGAATTATGTCATTTGCAGGAAAATAAGTAGGATTGGAGATCATTTGTGGTTCCTTGATTTTATGTAAATACATATAATCATGTATGTATAGATGCACGAAAGAAGACAGGCAAATTATCTAAGGCAAGAGATGGGAGGGTGAGGGGAGAGAAAGAGAGGGAATTGGGTAGATACAGGGAAGATATATTCTACGTACACTGCATACTTGCATTTTTTTTAAAAAAAAAAAGAGGAAAATGTTTGTAAATGTTATATACAGATAGATTTTAAAATTATTTTTACAGGGGGTTAGTTTTTATGTGTGTGTGTGTGTGTGTGTGTGTGTGTGTGTGTGTGTGTGTGTGTGAGAGAGAGAGAGAGAGAGAGAGAGAGAGAGAGAGAGAGAGATATTCAACATGTAGCATATGTAGACCAGACTTGCCTTAGACTTGCTATGTAGCCCAGACTAGGCTCAATTTTCTATCTGTAATCATCCTGATTTAGTCTTCTAAGTCCTGGGATAACAGATGTGTGCCACCAGGTCCTGCTTTTTCTCTGGATATTTTCCAGGTAAGTTGGCTGTGTGGAAGTAGATCCTGTGGATAACAGAGGGCTAGCTATACTGCCCAGAAGATACTCAGTGTTACTGGGTGAATCAACTTACCCAGACTAGGAATATTTATGGGTCCTTCCAGGAGAGCAGAGACCCTGGTAGATAAGATGTGGGGCAACAGCCAACACACATCCCCTGGATTTTGAGAGCATGGGAAGTGCCCCCCCAAGAAAGACAATAATGTGTTTTTGACGTGGGCTGCAGTTGTGGCATTGGCCTCAAGAGTGGAAGCTGAGAGGGCTCTGCAAGATCTGGGGAAACATTTCTAAGGAGAGCAGGATAATGTCAGCGTCGTCACGGAAGGGTGGCCAGCTGTGACTATGGGAAAAGGAGAATATAAAGTCAAAGCAAGGAAAGAAGGGACCTGTCCCTGCTCTGCCACTTGACACCTGGAGGAACTTGCAGCAATGTCCCCTGATCTTTTGTATCTCCGTGTCATAAAAACAAGGGGATGACCTAGATCTGTGGTTTGCGAACTTGGCTGAGCATCGGAATGACCTGGGAAGCTTTCCAAACCCCATGACTTCATTGGTCTGGGGTTCAGTTTTAAACCTGCCTATCGTTAACAGTCCCCAGGTGATTCCGATATCCACAGCACAGTGGCGGCCCTGAGCTAGACATTCTGTGAAGTTTTGTGACACCGTACCAACCGCAGACAAAGGACAGTGACCTCCCTCAGCCCAACCCCCCTCTGCCTCTGCATCTCTAGCAAGGAGCTGACCTGGATCTATTTAGCCCCTTTCATATAATTATCATTGCAGGGGATGAATGGGATGTTTGCTTATGTAACTTTAAGGGCTGAAATCCCATCCTGGGCCAGCAGTCTTTTTCCCAGCTGGAGGAGGTAACTGGATACTCCCCGCAGGGTTTCGATCTGTCTCTCAACCTCTCCAGAGCAAATGTACTTTTCCAGGCCTTTCAACTGTAGCTGTGAAAAAAAGAAAGAAGACTGTAGCCACCACCATTTCCTTTATAGACAAAGACAAGCTCTGAAATAGCTCTCAGCGTCCTATCTAGGTAAACTCAAGACAAATTTAGAAACCCTATAACTGGACCATCATCCCAGGATGGGAAGTGAGGATCTGGTTTTCTTCCTTTCAGTCTTTCATTCTCCATCCATTTTCAGTTCCCTAAAATATAATCCAAAGACACAGGTAGGGTTTGCAAAGGCCAAGGCTCCGCTAATGACCAAAGCTGTTAAATTCCAGCTCAATCGGATTAGCCCAGTTAAGTCCTTGGCATTAGGGTCTGGTATAACACCCTGGCCTGCTGAGACACCTCCTCCATCCTGCTGGGAAATCCTTCCTAAACCCCCAAACAGCAGCTTAGTCTGTGGAGGAAACAACAAAGGAGGGGTGCTAAGTATAGCCAGGGCCTTCCAGAGAACTTTAGAAAGACTGAGCCACAAGGGTTATTTAAATTTTTCTGTTAGTCTTCTCAAGCAGGAAAAAAGAAGCTCATGAAATTAATTTGAATTAATATTTTATTTTCCCTTTCTGGAATACGATTATCAATTCTTAACCACTGAGCAATTTTGTAGCTTCTACTTTTTAGCAAGTCTCCAAAACCCTCTAAGTACTTAGCAGCAGCCTCTCTCAACAGACTTAGGTGGAACTGGTACACTTCCTGTGTTCAAGAGGTTGTGTGAGCTAGAGGCTAATGCTTGAGTGACAGGGATCTGAACGCCTCTTCTGCAGTGCTGACAGCAGGCTAGAAGGGATGCAGAGAAGGGGGCCCAATAAACACCTCTCGCCCCCTCCCCACCCCCCTCCTTTGCATTCTTTGGGATAGGGTAGCCAAGCCGAGTACACTGATTCTGCCTCTTTAACCTAAAGCCATATAATTTTTGAAGACAAACTGTTTGCCTTGCCTTGTTGAACCTCATTCCCAGAAAACTCGAAGAATCTCCACAAAACGTGATTAAGAGAAAAGAGAAATCTAACCCTTAAGTATGCTGCGAATGGCCACTTTAATTCTTGTGTCAGCACTGTAGACCCTTTTGGCAAACTTGGTACTAAATGTTGGAAAATTGAGTTTGGAACTAAATGAGAAGATCTCTGGCAGAGCCCTTGTCCTTGGTTCATTTCTGCTATGATAGAAATTCTGACAAAAAGCAACGTTGGGGAGAAAGGGTTTAATTTAACTTATGGTTCCAGGGTTACAGTCTGTCATTCCAGGGAACTTAAGGCTAAACAGCTAGTCACACCCACAATCAAGAGTAGGCAGACAATGAATGCATGCACAGTCACGCTCAGTCCCCCTTTCTGCACTTATATAGTCCAGAATCCTCTGCCTAGGGAATGGTGTTACCCACAGTGGGCTGAGTCTCTTCATATCAATTAATGAGCATGGGAGACAGTCTTCCACAGACATGACTATAGGTGGGCCTGATCATGATAATCAGTGGTTGAAGGTGTCTCTTCCTAGACAATTCTGGAATGTAGAGAGTTAGTGATTGAATCTAATTATAAAATCACTGATCACTGAAGATATGTGGGTATCAGCTCTGATTCATGTCCCCAGCAAGCATCTCTTCCAAATAGCTGTTTCTGCTTGGCTGGCATTGTCTGTGTCAGCAATCCTTGGTCTCTCAGGCAGTCTTCAATTAGGTCCTCCTGCAGGAGTTGCCTTTGTGGCTGTAGCCCCCAGCATTTATGCAGATGTGGCCACCACCATTCTTCCTACATTTCTACCTTTTTGTTTTTTGATTTAGGCAGTCTAGTGGGAGCTGGGCTGGGGTGCCATTGCCTCAACATTGTTGAACCCACCTGAGAGGGTTCCCAGAATACTAGACTTAGGTTGCCCTATCTTCTAGGATCTTACCCGTCATTGACTACCAGCCTTTAAAGAGAGATCACTCGGGAGGCATGTCACACAAGGGGGAGATGAGGAACAGCCTACATGGTGGTCTCACAAATCTCTGCCACCAAGGCTTTGATCACTTCCTTGGGGGTGGGGGTGCAATGGGGATTTTCGAGAGCCATCAGCACCTGGAGGGTCACCTTATTTATAGAACACTGCCTGGGAACATGCTGTGTGAGACACTCAACAAAATAATTATTAGAATGGCAGTTCCTCCCATCATAGCATAAGTGGCTATCCATGAGGGGTCAAACAGCCTCTTAATATTGTCCCATACTTTTCCCAAGAATCCGGCATCTAGGGAGAGCCCAGATACCCTGGTCACATTGAGGTTGGCTATGTTCTCCCTTAACAGCACAGAAGCGTAAAGGAATTTGTCTAATCGGGTAACTTCAAGATACTGAGCCAACTGTTGTTGAGCTTCAGTGTCGTTATGCACCTGGTAAAGGGGTTAGGCAGACTGAGTGAAACCTGGGGTCATATGCCAATACAGGCATGTCCTTAACAAGGGCCAACTCTTCTGCCAGTGAATGAATCTGTTGTTGATAAAGATATTGATTTAGTACTTCCTGCACTGCAGCATCTCAGCTGACTTAATGACCACTGTGTTGACAGTCTCCCCTGTAGTGGCTCTCTGGGTCAAGGTGACAGTGTAGTTGTCGCCCTGGCAATGCCTGGAATGACGGCTGTAATGATGGCAGCTGTAATACTAAAATCCCTCATTCCCTGGTGTAGGGGTTGTAAGTGAGTCTGGGCCTTCAGAGTGATGTGAGTGGTATTTACCACAGGCATCCAAATGGCTGCTGGTTTCCTCATCAGGGTAGCCATTGTTGAATACCCCATCCGACAGGTAGTCAGGAGACAGTGTTCATTACAGCAGTTAAGGCTGTCTTTGATAAAGGAGCTATTAGTGACCAGAAAGAAAAAGGGAGATCAGACACAGACTAGGGTGGCTTTCCAGCCAACCTGGCTGCCAATGGTCACATCCATGCGGGTCACTCCAGTCCACAGACAGCCACCTTTTAGGAGACTAAGGGAGTGTAAATGAAGACAATTATAGGGGCCACATAAATCACAATTGCTCATACTGGGATCATATCGGAATTGAATGGGATCCTTGTTAGCATTGGGAGTGATATCGAAAGCGTGAGGGAAAGCCTCATGATATACCTGAGGAGAATGAGGCCCCTGGGCAGAGGCAAGCCAGTCCGAGGGACAGGAATTGCAGGGGCAACCACCAGAAGGTCCCCCTAGATCCTGGCAGGGGTAACTCTGATGGGGCAGGAGCAAAAGGGCTTGTGAGTGAGGGACCTGAGAGAGCAGAGCTAGAGGACAGCTTGGAGCCTGCGAGCTGGATGGCTAGAGCAGAGGTGGTCACACCCTCATCACTGAGATTGTCCTGTTTGCCTGGAGAAGGTGGGACAGGGTCAGTAATGGGAGGGTGAATATTAGCCTGATCCTGGCAGTGTTCGTTAAGGGTGTGGTCACCAAGTCCTCTGGGGAAGAATTCTTAAGCCTGGCAATGGCTGCAAGGAGGATGGGGACAAAGAACAAGGGAGGGTGATCCTAGACTGGACCTCCCGATCAATCGCTGGCTAGAAAGAGATCAGAGGTCATCGAGAGGTCAGGGTACCACGTGTTCTACGGTGATTCCAGGGGACCAAAATAGTGCCCTCCTCCCAAAATCGGTCCGGGTCATGAGTCTTAACCTTGAGACGGCATGTCACCAGAAGGGTTTTCAGCTCCCTAATCTGGGGTTCCTTGATGGTGGAGGGGTGGGAACCCATCATAAGTACAAAGGAAACAAACGACAAACACACATATGAGGGATGTCGCGTCAAAAGTCTCCTACTAAGCAGGGGACTCCCTTGGGTGTAGCTCAGAGGCAGTATCATTCAGGAGGCCATCCCAGATACTGCCGCCTGAGAGTCCAGCCCCTTTGTGAGGTACCAGGATGACTTCAAGCTGAAAGTGAAAGTGAGTAGTTTGTAGAGAGGAGCAATTGGACAAAGACAAAGAAAACAGAAAAGATGTCTGCTTGCTGGCTCGCCTGCTCGCTCCCAAACCGAAACCAAAAGCGAAAGTATGTCGGTTGCCAAGGTGATCAGACAAACAAAGATGGCGGCTAAGCACGCACCCTCCCACCGAAAGTGAAAGTTCTGCTGTCCCCTAGAAGAACAGTTAAAAATAAAAAAGACAAAGAAGATGGCAATGAAGTCCAAGCGCTCACTGCTCACCTTCCAGGGACCCACAACATAAAACCCTAAGGGGCAAACTCACCAAATAAGCAACCAAAGAGGGCACTGTGAAGAAAAACAGCAGATCAGGTCGAATCACGAAACTTGTGGTAACAGGCAAAAATAGGCCCCCAGAAAAGGAGGTTCACAAGCAGCCACAAACAGGATTATGTAGTCAGTAGACCATGTTGGGCACCAGATGTGCCCTGGACTGCCTGCCCCCCACCTCCTTGGGGGGTTGGAGATGAGGTGGCACACAGAATCAACAGCACAGACTCAAGAGGGAACAAGCCAGAACACCACAGCAAACTCCTGTGAACACTGCTGCAATCTCCCTTAATACTCTCCACCCACGTCCCATTGGTCCCCAGCAAGCATCTCTTCCAAACAGCAGCTCAAGATTGTCATTGTCTATGTGAGCAATCCTTGGTCTCTCAGGCAGTCTCAAATTAGGTCCTTCTGAAGGAGTTGCCTTTGCGGCTGTGCAGCCACCAGCGTTTGTGTAGAGACAGAGGCCACTGCCATTCCTCCTACAACTGACCATCTGGCAAAAGCCAATCAGAAGCTGACCCCTGTGACCTCCCCAGCACCCACCTATGAAATCTAAGATTACCCAATCCACTCTTTAAATATAGAAGAACTAACATTTTATCCAATAATCAAAGATATACCAATGCCACCGTTTTGGCTTCTGCCAATCACATTAGAGATTACTTCATCCTTCTATAGAGTTCCCCTGGTTCAGTATAAGAAGGCCGGCACCCCTTTGTCTGGAGTCGCCATTTTGGAGAATGTTTGACCACTGGGTTCTGCTTGTTTCTGCAGAATAAACACTCTTTGTCTTTGCATATTATCTGAGTCTGGGGTCCTCCTTTAGCAATTTTCAGATTCTTACAACATGATGTGACATGACATATGGATGCTACCTCCAATGTGTTTATATAGAGCATAAAACACAGCAGGCAGCCTGCATATGTTGGGTTTGTGATAAAGCTACAACATTAACTTCAGCAGTTAATAGACTTGCTCCTGTTTTAAAAAACAAGCAAACAAAACAAAAACAAAAACAGTGTTTCAAACACTCTTTGAAAACAAATCCAGCTGCTGTTATTTTAGCGGCATAGTTTCCCCTAACTTCTTTGGCAATGGGTATTTGAAGCAAGTTTCGACTTCTGTTAACATGACTTCAGAATCTAATGTTAATATATATATATTTGTTTGTTTTTGTTTTGTGTGCATTGGTGTTTTGTCTGCATGTTTAACTGTGTAAGGGTATTGGATCACCTAAAATTGGAGTTTGAGACAGTTGGGAGCTGTTATACGAGGGTGGGAATTGAACCTGTGTCCTCTGCAAGAGCAGCCAGTGCTCTTTTTTTTTCTTTTTCTTTTTTTTTTTTTAATTATATGTATGGGGTCGGGGTGTGAGTGCAGTACAATTAAATTCAAGTGCCCACAGAGGTCAGAGATGTGAGATCTGCCTAGAGCTGGGGTAACCGGCAGTTAGTTGTAAGCTGTTTGCTGTGAGTACTGAAAATCAAACTCAGGTCCTCGGGAAGGGCTGTGCATGCTTTTAACCACCGAGGCACCTCTCCAGGAGCTCAGCCAGTGATCATAACCATGAAGCTATATCCCCACCCCCAATTTTAATTTTTTCTTTTTTTTAAAGATGATTGTTTTTTTACAGAAGGCAGTGACTTCTGCTGCTTGGTAAAAATTCACCCCCTTCTGTTCTCTGCTTTATAAAAGCCCTCAGTGATCACTAACTTCAGGCTTGTGGGTCTGCCTTCTTGGAATAAAGAGCATACTCTCATTGTATTATATCATGTGATAGAGTATAAGGTTACAATGCTTTCAAAACAATCCCTATAAAAATTGCAATGACACTTTTTTTAATAAACAAACAAACAAAAAAAAACAAAAGCTAAAAGTCATACAGAGCCTCAATATATCCCAAACATTCAGAGAAAATGTGAGAAAAAGCAAAGTTGGAAATATCACTTTTTCATTTCAAATACTACTACAAAGCTATAGTAATCAAAACACCATGGGAGTATCATAAAACCAGATCATACAACAGTAAAATTAAACAGAGTGCCCAGAATAAGTCCATGTAACTACAGACGACGCCCTCTTCCCAACACTGTGTATAGCCAGAGCACAGGTGTTATCACACCTGTCTAATCAACTACCATGTAAGACCAGTGCCAAGAACACATGCAGAAGGAGAGTCTTGTCAACATTTCACATTGTGAAAACTAGACACCCACATGCAAAAGAATGGAAAGGCAGGCACGGTGACACACACCTGTATCCCAGCAAAGTCAAGCAAGGGCAAGCTCCTTCAGACTGGTTTTGGCAATAGTGTTTTGGATTTATGTCACCAAAAGCACAAGAAGGAGCATAAGTCAGCAACACCAAACGCAAAGGCTTTAGTGAATCAACACAACAATGGAGCAGCAACCCGAGAGGAACAGGAGAAACCATTTGCAAGTCTGTCGGCTCACAAAGGTTCTATTGCCCACATGCATAAGGAACTTACACAACTTGGAAAGGAAAAAAAAAAGCACAAGAGATAAAATGAGGGAAAATGAAGCCAAGTGCCACAACACACTGTGACGCAGACCCTTGATCTGTGTTTGTGCGCTCTAGGATGGGACTGTATTAATGAGTTTTCTGTTGCTGTGATAAAACACCATGACCAAAGCACCTTATAAAAAAAAGGGTTTATTTGGGCGTATGGTTCCAGGGGAATAGGAGTCCATCATAGCAGGGAAGTGTGGCAGCAGGCAGCAGGCAGCAGGCAGCAGGCATGAGAAGCTGAGAACTCACACTTCAAATTCAGTCACAAAGTAGGATGCACACTGAAGATAGGGTGAGGCTTTAAGCTCTCTAAGCTCACCCACAAATGACATACTTTCCCCAGCAAGGCCACAACCTCTAAACCTCTCCAAACACCAACACCAAGCAGGGACCAAGTTCTCAAATACCAGAGCCTATCAGACCATAAGAAAGCTAAGACAAAATGCCTCTCTCTCTCTCTCTCTCTCTCTCTCTCTCTGTGTGTGTGTGTGTGTGTGTGTGTGTGTGTGTGTGTGATGTCTAGTGCTCATGGATGTGAAAGGAGGGGATTGGATCCCTGGGAACTTGAGTTTCAGAAGGTTGTGTGCTACCCTTATGTGCATGGATTTGGGATCATCCAGTGGGGTATGGACAACCTACCATTGGCAATTAAAAGTGAGTGTCACTTTGTAGGAGGAATGAGTCAGCATGCTCTGACTGACTAGTGGTCCGCAATGGCCCACGTATGTGCAGCAGGTGCCTCTGCATTTATTAACCCCAGGACCTGCTTCACACCTAGAGATGAACAAAGTTGAGTGTGACCAGGGCAGCCAGTTGGCTGGTGCCAGCTGCAAGGGACAAGCAGTTACGGACCGAGGGGACATAAACCAAGGGTCCATAAAGGCACTCCCTACTATTACAATAAATGAGTCTGCTTCTGTTTGCCCCTTACCCCCAAGAACCATGGTGTGTAGGGGATGGTTAGGGCAACACCCCACTTCTTCAGTAGTCATCACCTCTGGATAGATCCTCAGCTAGGGTGAGGTCTTGAGAGTTCCTTCACAATCCATGCTAGAAATTTCTTTTAAAGACAGGGTCTCAGCCTATGGTGGTGCACACCTTCGATCTCAGCACTCAAGAGGCAGAGGCAGACAAATCTCTGTGAGTTTGAGGTCAGCCTGGTCTACAGTGTAAGTTCCAGTACACCCAGGGATAGACAGAACTCATCCCTACCCCCAAATAAAAGGACAGGGCCTTGTGTAGTCCAAGATGGTGTCAAACTCCTGATCTTCCTGCCTACACACAATAAATGCTAAGATTTCAAGTATGTACCACTACATACTATACCAGACTCTTTATTACTTTTCTCTTTGCAAAATATGTCAAAGTTGTTACAAACTTGTATGGGTAGGACTGTGGCTTAGGTCTCTAACAATTACACAGGCTTATAGTCCCTGAACAATAAGCCTCTAGTCACTTTCCATTTCCTACTGTAAGAGTGTTCATCTTGGAAGTTTCCTACTGTAAGAACATGATTCATCTGAGTAGCTTCCTGTTAACTACTGTAAGAGCTTCATCCGGGTAGCTTCCTGGGTAGCTTCTTACTGTAATAGTGTCCTACTATAAGAAACTGACAAGTAAAGAGAAAGGGACAAAAAAGGATGATAGAGGTGTGAGTGAGTATTAACAAAGTCGATGATACACATGTATAAGACTATTACATTAAATAATAACATTATAATAATAAACAATACTATTATTTGGGTAGCTTCCTGTTTTCTACTCTAAGGGTTTTCTTCTGGGTAGCTGGCTGCTGGCTTTTCTTTCTAAAGAGAAGCAGATCTTCTCTTCCTGTTCTCCATCATGGCACAGGATCGGGTGGAAAGGAGGACCCCATTCAGGAACTTCCATCCACAAGCTGTCTTGATCAATATCTGTGTGTGGGAGAGTGGAGAGCAGCTCACAGATCAATCACCTGTATATTTATTCCAAAGTTAAATGCACAGCCAGGTCCTTTGGCAGCAGGAGAAGTGAACAGATCAATGATCACTGCACAGCCGGTAGAACCAAGGCACAAGAAATCCCAGAGCCTGAGGGGGCAGGAATGTGAGTTATAGAAAAGTAACTTCTCAGATTCTGTCACCTTTCATTTTAAAATCCAAGAGCACATTGACCTGGGCATCACATACGACCAGAGTAGTAGGAGGAGGAGGACAGCCTTATCCTCTGTGTGGTTCTGGGTAGGCTGGGTTTCAGCATCACGCACAAGAAGCACAGGACAGGCTGTATTGGAACCAAACACAGAATCAGCAGAGGGGGTCATAGGATAAGTATGCTGCATAAATCTTTTGAGAAAATAAAACTTTCTCAGAGGTTAAAAATAAAATAGAAAAGAGAAGAGAAGAGAAGAGAAAAGAAAAGAAAAGAAAAGAAAAGAAAAAAGAAAAAGAAAAGAAAAGAAAAGAAGAGAAAAGAAGATTTGGCTAAAGGCATTATTAACACAGTGGCTCTCAACCAGGGGGAACTTCACACACAGGAGACATCTGATTATGCATGCATACATTTCTGTGTACACATCCCATCTCTGAGGACAAATGGTTTCCTGGAACAAGGTTCAGGCTCCACTAGACAGATTATTATATCATTATTTAATCATGACCTTGAGATCTGACCTTCTCAGATCAAATGATATACCAGGATATTGCTTCCAAAGCAATAATAGGTATTCCACAAAGCAATCTCAGTAATTTCCCTAACATTTTCTTGCTTGTTCCTAATAATTAGGTTAAAATTTGAAGTTTTGTTTGACAGACAATCGCTATGGACCTCTGTCATAGACAAAAATTTTGATTTTTAGGGATAAGAAATTTTAATATGTAGACTGTATTGAAAGAGAAACACTTGAGAGTAGACATCAGACTAAAGGGAACAAATGGGCTGTTTGTGCCTGCTTTCTCCAAACAGTGCGATGTTTCCTGAAGGTGGCCTGGTTTTCCTCACTGCATTTTGTCATGTTTTGACTAAGAGAGGGTGTGTTAAGGGAGGGTGTTTGACTAAGGGAGGGGATGTGGGGAGGGAAAAGGAGCTGTGTGCATGTGTGTGTGCATTTCTGCATGTCTGTAACATGGCATTGGCAGATAAATAGATGCTGGTGTTGAGAAAGTGGGAAGGGGTGAAGGGGTGAGTCCGACAGAGACTTTTCCAAGACCCCACCCCTGCCCCCGCCCCCCACAGCAGGCCTAATAATTAGCAAGTTTTCCTGGTGATCCTTTGAGGTGTCAATAGTGAATCTGTTTCTTTTGAAAAACGGAGAAAAATAACCAAGTAAAAGACAACTGTCTCCCAGGGTAGACATAGCTGTTTGTTTTTAAAGCCTCTATGGGTAGGGATGTAAAATGACACAACCACCGTAAAAGTAGTTTGTGATCCCTTAAAAGGCTACAGGTTGAGGCTGGGGAGATGGCTCAGCTGGTAAAGAGCCGGCCATGCAAACAGGACCGCCTGACTTGGACCCTCCAGAACCGACATTTAAAAAAAAAAAAAAAAGCCCAGTGTGGTGGCAGGTGCTTGTAATCCTAGTGTTGGGGGTCAGGGGCCAGGGGTCAGGGGTCAAGGGTCAGGGGCTAGAGACAGGTAATATAGCAGCATTAGTCATAATAACCAGAACATGGAAATAACCTCCGTGGCTCCGTGGATACCGGGAAAAATGTGCTATAGCCACCCATAAAAGGAAGCTCTAATATAAGTGGCAGTGTGGACGAATCCTCTTGATGTATCAATAACACAAGAACAAAAGGGCAAAGCTGTGAGATTCTGATTATGGCATACTTATAATAGTCAAGTTCATAAAGCAGGTTAGTAGTTAGTGCAGGGTGGGGATGAGAGGAAGGAATGTGCGATTATTGCTTAATGGTTATAGCTTCTGTCTAGACTACTGAAACTGTTTTGGCCCTTGTACTGGCAGGTTTGTGTCAACTTGACACAAGCTAGAGTCATCAGAGAGAAGGGAGCCTCAATTGAGGAAATGCCCCCATGAGATCCAGCTGGAAGGCATTTTCTCAAATAGTGATCAATGGGGAGGGACCCAGTGCATTGTGGGTAATGCCATCAATGGACTGGTGGTCCTGGGTTCTATAAAAAAAAGCAGGCTGAGCAAGCCGTGTGAAGCAAGCCAGTCAGCAGTGGCCTCCGTGGCTTCTGTATCCGCTCTTGCCCTTCTGGACAGACTTCCTGTCCTGAGTTCCTTGGGTGATGAACAGTGATATGGAACACAGTGATATGAACAGTGATATGGAAGCATCACCGAATAAACTCTTTCCTCCCCGACATGCTTTTCCAGCATGGTGTTTTGTTGCAGCAATAGAAACCTTAACTAAGACGGCCACAGCGGTGATGGATGTGCAGACACACAAATATAATAACAAAGCCAGGTGGCGAGGCATAGTCCTGTAATCCCAGCACTTAGACGTGGACCAGGAGGATCAGGTGTTCAAGGTCAACCTCAGCACAAAACCAAGTAAATCACCCTAACAGCTGACCCCCCCCCCCCTCCCAATCTGTACAGGACCCAGGCTGAGGCTCATTCAGGAGTTTAGTGCTTGAATAAAACCTTCAAGTGTGAGGACATTAACTCCAGAGGAAAGTCTCCGCCCTTCCCTTTATCAGCCGGGCAGTGATGAAACTATAAGCTTCCTCCCTGTGCTAAAGTCCTCTTCCTATTTTTTTCTCCCAGATGTCACACTTCTATTCCCTGAGGCTGTATCCCCGTACCATCTGTGTACAGGTTCTTTAGCACTTTGGGGAGGAGAGGGGCTGGAACAGGGTCAAATTATCACCCTAAATTATTCACAACTGATATTAAAAGTGGGCAACAGTCCCCCCAGGAATACCTTAGTGATCCCATTAACTGGCTTTTTTTTTTTTTTAACTCACGGTCAGGTAAATCACATTTATATTATGTCCCTTAAAAGAGATGTAAGGAGAGTGAGGGGGCAGGGGATTATTGAATAAAGCAATTCTCAAATGTGTCCATGCATTAACTGTTGAAGCCTGGTCCCTCAACGAAGTTGCGACCATTTTATTCTATTCCTGCCTGTCATTTCATATTGTTACTGACACAGAAAAATAGCTTGACTCCAGCAGGGTCAAACTGACCGAATACCCTGTTACGTTCTGAGGTTTGTTAATCCTAAGGAATTTCACAACCATAAGCTCCACTTATGATCAATTAGAATAAAGGTCAGTTAGAACTGGTCTGTCTAGCTAGCCCAAGTAGCTTGAGTCAGAGCTAACCATGGGGCAGCACTTCCTGCACCTGCACATGAGCACATTGTGGGTTTTGCCTTTATAACCTGGCCCTAGGAAACATTTGGGGTCTCAGTCAGCTCCTGAGTCTAGTCTGTGGCCCTGATCAATCAGTCCTGGGTGAATACTCAATAAATTATCCCTCTCTGACTGAGATGGATGTACATATGGTTTATGGGGTGACTCCTGGACCCCAACATTAAGGTCACTTGGGGGCTTCATTCTCATTGGCTCCAAAGTATCCTGATTTTGCTGGTCTGGGCCTGAAAATATGCTCTATGACAAACTCTCACGCAATGCTGATTGCCTTGGTCTGGGAATCCCTTGTGAGAATCACTGGCCTAGATTAACTCCATTCAACAGTACTTTCTGTGATGGTGGAACTCATATGACCATGTAACATGGTGGCCACTAGTCATGGGTGTCTACAGAGCACATGAAATGTGGCTAGTGCAACATGCAGTTTAATTTGTTTAACTTGTATTGATTTAATTTTAAATTTAATTAGCCACATATGGCAACTGTTTCCAGTCTTAGGCAGCTCAGGACTGGTTCCTTGCTATTTTCCCCAACTCCAGACCAAATGGATCATAAACTAGACTTCAACAAGAGGTCCAGGACAATGGGATGTGCACTCAATTTGAGAAACAGAAGTTTGGCAACCATTGTCTCTCTGGTGCTAAACTAAGTTTTCTATGCAACTGCTTATTTGTTCCCCCATAGATCTGCTACTTTAACCCTAGTATATGTAAAAATTGCCCTAATGTAGAAACAGTATTTATGAAGACAGTCAAATTAATAAGTTTAACCAGCATGGTCCTGTGTCTTAGAGTTACTTCTACTACAATGAAGCATGCCAAAATGTTAGGTCCAATGCAGCCCCTCAAAATGTCAGTGCTGCTTACAATGTCCTAAACAGAAGAATTCTGATTAGGTAAACTGAAGGATTGTTATTAGGTAAACAGGTTATTAGGTAACTTCTTCATCCATTGGAGATATAAGGCAGGTTTCTACCAGGAAAGCAAATCTCAGATCTCATAGAGTGGATTTCTGTTTACTAGGATCTCCCTTAATCCATCCTCAAAGGTCAACTAACTCCAAGGGCATCTGATCCTGGTAGACAGCCTATATCAGGTCAAAGACTCCACCCTGTTGTCTTATGAAATCCCTTTGCTTTTCCACCATTTTTGCTTCACTCTGCTCCACAAGAGATAGCCTTGGTAATTTGATCTCCAATAAACTTTTCTACCCATGGAATGGGTAGTTTGGTGGTTTCACTGCACCTCACTTACACAAAGCAACTTGAGAAAGAAAGGGTCTACTTGGTGTATGCATCCATATCACTGTTTATCAAAGAAAGTCAGGATAGGAACTCAAACTAAACAGGAACCTGGAGACAGAAGCTGATGCAGAGGCCATGGAGGAATGTTGCTTACTAGCTTGTTCCACATGACTTGCCCAGCCCGGTTTCTTATAGAACCCAGAATCACCAGCTCAGGAATGGCACCACCCACAATGGACTGGACCCTCCCAAATTAATCACTAATTAAGAAAATGTGCTATAAACTTACCTACATAGCTCAGTCTTATGGAGGCATTTTCTCAGATGAAGTTCCTTCCTCTCAGATGACTATAGTTTGTGTCAAGTTGACATGAAACTAACCAGCAACAGGCTCATATTACTTTTTTCTCTGGTAAAATTGTAACATAATATCCAAGAGAAGCAATTTAAGGAAGGGTTTATTTGAGTTCATGGTTTTAAAAGGTACACTGTTGGGGCTGGAGAGATGGCTCAGTGGCTAAGAGCATTGGCTGCTCTTCCAGAGGTTCTGAGTTCATTTCTCAGCACCTACATGGTAGCTTACAACTATCTACAAAGGGATCTGGTGCCCTCTTCTGGCACGTAGGTGAATATGCAGTGGAGAGCTGCATATACACCTAAAATAAATAAAATAAACATAAAATAACTAAATCAATTTTTTAAAAAGTTACACTGTCTTAATTAAGGTTTTACTACTGTGAACAGACACCATGACCAAGGCAACTCTTATAAGGACAACATTTAATTGGGGCTGTGTAACAGGCTCAGAGGTTCAGTGCATTATCATCAAGGTGTATGGCAGCATCTAGGTAGGCATGGTGCAGGCAGAGTTGGGAGTTCTACATCTTCATCTTAAGTTCTCTAGGAGAAGATTGACTTTCATGCAGCTAGAATGAGGGTCTTAAAGCCCACGCTCACAGTGACACACTTCCTCCAACAAGGCCACACCTACTCCAATATTGGAGGCCACACCTCCAAATAGTGCCACTCCCTGGACCAAGTATATTCAAACCACCACATACACTGTCACACCAGAGAAGGTATAGTACAGTTTATGGTAGCAGGAATCTGAGGCTGATGCCTCACATCTCAGGGGATTAAGAAGCAGAAAGGTTGAATGCTAAGACTCAGCTCACTTCTGCTTTACCCCTTTATATTCACCCTAGTACCCTCACCCACAGTATGGTGCCATCCACATTTTGGGCAGCTGTTGTTCACAATTAATGTTCTCTAGAAATGCCCTCCTAGGAAAGCACTAATAGTTTGGGAGGGTCTTAATTCAATCAAGGCAACAATGGAGGTTTTCCATCACAATGCCTAATAGAACATCTCTGGTGGGGACTTTAGTCTGAGACATTCCGCAAGAACACAGTTCTAGGACAGGCAAACTTTGACCTAATCAGCTGCAGGCTCAGAAATACTAAGGATCCTCAGCCATCAAAAAGCTGGAAGAGGCAAGGAAGGACTCCCCTGTCGGTTTCAGAGTAGCCCTTGCCAACACCTTGAATTTGCATGTTGATCTACCTGAACTAGGACACAATACATTTTTGTTGTTTGAAGCCACTTAATTATGGAACTTTGTTTTGGTAGCCATGGAAAATAAACTAACGAACTTTCCATAAAACCTTTAGATTCTCTGAGCCCAAGGATCTCCATTAAACAGGTAGATTTTACTATTTACTATACCAGGATGCTGCAAGGATTACAAGAAACATCAACGAGGAATGATCTCCAAGTGCTGCTGTCAAGTGACAGGAACTTCTTGGGACACATCACACTGTTAAGTCAATGCTTCCTGGAGAGATCTGAGCAAATGCCCGTTCACCTTAGATAGGATGTCAGTGATAGCAACACCTCCAACCAGGTCTAACTTAATAAACCATTGAGTTTATTGAGCTTATCAGAGTGTGGCTGATCCCTAAACAGCAGTATCACTACAAAAATCCTACCCTAATTCCCAGATCTCTCCAGACTTGCATAGACGGAGTCACCATTTAGTTAATTTCCCACTTCCTATGCACTCTGGCACCTCTAGACAGCAAGTGAAGTTAGGGCAGAACTGCATACACATAGGAGAGGTAGGAGAGAGAGATTAAAATCTTAGGTGAGGGTCTCATGACTCTCCCCTCCTTTCATCTCATTCCTTCTTGCTATGTGAGACTGTTCACAGATGTTTTGGTTAAAATGGGATGTTTGTGCTCCGAGGGCAGCATTTACCAGATACCTCATAAGTTACAAACACCCAAAAAATAGATATGAAAATGTTTTTGTGATTAAAAGTACTATACCTTTTTACATGTGTGTGCACGTAAAAAATTTACATTTGCTCTCACACCCTCCAAAAGCAGCAGTCCTCATCCTGTTCACCACCCCTTTGGAGGATTGACCCTTTCCCAGGGCTTGCATATCAGATATCCTGCATACCAGATACTTACATTACAACTCATGACAGTATCAAAATTACATTTATGAAGTAGCAACAGAATGATTTGATGGTTGGGTCACTATAATGTGAGGAACTGTATCAAAGGGTCACAGTATTAGGAAGGTTGAGAACCACTATCTTAAAGTGATACACTCATTTGACTTTCTAGTAGATATTGTATTTTTCATCCAAGAATTAAGCTTTGCCTCCTTTGTAGATTGTAGATAGCACCCAATATAATGGAACTCATTGTGTAAATTCTTATTATTTTTTTATTTAAAGAATAAGAATGAAAATGTATATATGCTAATTGTCCTAGTTAGGCTTGCTGTTGCTGTAGTGAAATACCATGAGCGAAAATAAGTTGAGGACAAAGGGGTTTCTTTGGGGTACACAGTAGTCCATCACTGAAGAAAGTCAGAACAGGAACTCAAGCAGAGCAGGAACCGGAGACAGAAACGGATGCAGAAGCCCTGGAGGAGTACCGCTTACTGACTTGCTCATTGTGCCTTGCTCAGCCTGCTTTTTTATAGAACCCAGGACCACCATGTTGGGCTGGGCATACCCCATCAATCACTAATTAAGAAAATTTTGTGGAGGCATTTTCTCAATTGAGTTTCCTTCCTTTCAGATGACTCTAGCTTGCGACAAGTTGACATAAAACTAGCCAGCACTCATAGACATGTTGCTTACACTTGTTTTTCAAATATTTTGATCCATGTTTGATGGAACTGGTAGATATACCTGTGTGTGCAGAGGACTATATTTGAGTGTGAGTGTGTGTATGGGTGGTGTGTGTGTGTGTGTGTGTTTGTGGGGGGGGGTATTCACTGTCAACTTGATAGGATTTGGAATCTAGGTGACAAGCCTCCAGCTGTGTTTATGAGTGTTTTCAGGGTGTTTAGTAGAGTTGGGAAGACCTGCCCTGAATGAAGCAGGGCATCATTCCAGGGACTGAGGTCCTGGGCTTAATAAAAAGAAGGAAGTCAGTGGAGTGCCAGCATTCCTGTTTCTCTGTTTCCTGACTACAGATACAATGTGACCTGCTACCTAAGGTCCTGTCAGGCTGCCATGCCTTCTCTAACAAGAAGGAATATATTTCTTCTTGAACGGTGAACTAAAGTAAATCTGCCCTTAAGTTTCTTTGGTCAGACCGGGCAGTGGTGGCACATACCTTTAATCCCAGCACTTGGGAGGCAGAGGCAGGTGTATTTCTGAGTTCGAGGCCAGCCTGGTCTACAGAGTGAGTTCTAGTACAGCCAGGGCTACACAGAGAAACCCTGTCTCGAAAAACTAAGAAAAAAAAAAAAGTTTCTTTGGTCAGGGACTGGAGAGATGGCTCAGTGGTTAAGAGCACTGACTGCTCTTCCAGAGGTCCTGAGTTCAATTCCCAGCAACCACATGGTGGCTCACAGCCATCTGTAACAGGATCTGATGCCCTCTTCTGGTGTGTCTGAAGACAGTGATAGAATAACCACATGCATTAAAAAAAATAAATAAATCTTTAAAAAAAAGTTTCTTTGGTCAGGTATTTTGTCACAGCACCAGGAAAAGGAATTAAGACAACAGCATGTTGGGGTTGGGGGTGGGTGCTGGTTAGTCTTGTATCGACTTGACAAGAGCCAGAGTCATCGGGAACTTTATTTGGGAAAACGTTCTAATAAGATGGAGCTGCAGGCAAGTCTGTGTGGCATGTTCTTGATAAATGGTCTGTGTGGCAAGGTTCAGCCCACACTGGAGGCTGTGTTGTCATTGGGGAGTTGGTCCTGGGTAGTGTAAGGAAGCAGGCTGTCTGGGCAGAGTGGTGCAGGCCTCTAATTCTAAGACTCAAGAGGCAGAAGCATTTGACGCTCTGTGAATCCGAGGTTAGCCAGGCCTACAGAAGTTCTAGGATAGCCAGAGCTACATAATAGAGAGATCTTAGTTAGAAAAGTAATTTTAAAAATCACGCGAGCCAGCAGGTTGAGAAAGCCATGGGGACCAAGGCAGTAAGCAGCACTCCTCCCTGGCTTATGCTTAGCTCCTGCCTCCAGGGCCCTGGGTCAACTTGCTGCTTGGACTTTTCATCATGATGGACAATGACTGGGACGTGGAAGCCAAAATACCCTTTCTCCCAGGTTTCTGCTCACCTTGTTTTATGACAGCCATAGCAATCTAAGGCAGGCAGAAAGCTGATATTGGAGGGGAAGTATTCATCGTCTATCTTTTAATATTTAACACTTCTGAATGTTAAGAACATACTATCTATTCCAAATATCAAATATGAACTTTAATGAGGTCCAATATGCTTGGTTGCTTATTAGAACACTTTGCATTATGAACTTTGAAAGTTCCAAATTTTTAAACATTTAAATATTAATCTCTCTGTCCCTGCTCGCTCTGGTCCAAAGATTTATTTATTGTTATATGTAAGAACACTGTAGCTATTTTCAGACACACCAGAAGAGGGCGTCATGGTTGTGAGCCACCATGTAGTTGCTGGGATATGAACTCAGGACTTTTGGAAGAGCAGTCTGTGCTCTTACCTGCTGAGCCATCTCTCTAGCCCCTAAGCATTTTTTTTTTTTTAAAGATGGAGATTTACTATATAGTCCTAGCTGGCTTGAAAGTTGATATGTAGATCAAAATGGTCTTGAACTCACAGAGATCTGTCTCTGCCTCCCAGGTGCTGGGATCAAAGGCAGGCATCATCATACCCAGGATGATGTCATTTAATTTTGTCTTAATTCTGAATTTCTATTTAATTTTGTTCAAATGTCTTACCCATTAGAGAGAGTGGAGAGTGATTTTTGTTGTTGTTTTTTGTTTTGTTTTGTTTTGTTTCAGTATAAAATGAAGTTTATTTGGGGGCATGGGAAAGGGGATTGAGTAGGGAGTAAAGGCAGAGAAGGAGAGGACAGAGAAGGACAGAGAGAGAGGTGGGGGGAAGAAGGGAAGAGGCTGGCCAGGAATATGTGGAAGGGTGGGGAGAGGGAAGGAGAAAGAGGGAGAAAGAGGCTGGAGGGGGTGGGGCTGGAGGGGGAGAGAGAGAGAGAGAGAGAGAGAGAGAGAGAGAGAGAGAGAGAGAGAGAGAGAGAGATGGGTCAGAGCGAGAGTAATGTCTTTTAATCCATTGTTCTCTTGATTATAATGAAGTACCTTTTTTTTTTCTTTTTCTTTTCTTTCTTTCTTTCTTTTTTTTAAATCTTTTAGGTCCTGAGTTTGGAGTCAGGGTAGCCTGCTTGCTTCCTGGTCCCCCTCGCTTGGAATCCTTTTTCCATCCTTTCACTTTAATGCCCATGTTTAAAGATTAGCTTCTTACCGGTAACAGAAAGATGGATTTTGCTTCTCAATCTGTTCATCCAATGTAAGTCTTTTGTTTGGGGGAGTTGAGGTCATTGATGTTTAAAGGTACTACGGAATGGTTGATCACAGTCATTTTGTTGTTTGTGTTCTTGCTCAGACCTTGTGTTTAGGTAATTATTACTTCATTTGTTTTCGTTTTAGTCTCTTGACTATGTTTATTTCTTTCTTCTTCCTCCAGTCTAAAGCAGTGTTCTTGACCCGTGGGTCGCAACCTCCTTGGGGTCACATATCAGATATCGTATACATCAGATATTTACATTATAGTTCATAACAGTAACAAAATTATAGTTGTAAAGTAGCAATGAAATAGTTTTACAGTTGGTGGGTCACCACACCATGAGGAACTGTATAAATGGGTCACAGCCATTAGGAAGATAGAACCACTGGTGTAAAGTATTACTTCTAACAGCCTCTGTAGACTGGCCTGGTTGTCATGAACCCTTTTAGCCTGTTTGTATCATGGAAAGTTTGTCTTTGTTTTTCACCTATGGTAGATAGTTTTGCTGGGTACAATAGTTGATTCTTCTCCATCATCTATTTCTATAACTCAAAAGATTTGGTCTTTTTTTCTGAGACACAGTTTCTCTGTGTAGTCTTGGCTGACCTGGAGCTTGCTCTGTAGACCAGGCTGGCCTTGAACTCTGCCTCCAGGGTGCTGGGATTAAAAGGTGTGTGACAGACTGGCTCTGTCCCAGAGTGCTTGCATGTTCTTCTATAGTTCTTTTTTCATCTTCTTTGCTTATGTGATCTAATTCTTTTACTTTATCTTTGAGTCTTGATATTCTGTGTTCTACTTGATCCCATTCTATTTGTAAGGTGTTCCCCTGAGTTTTCTACTTGGGTTATTGAGTTTTTTGGTTTTTTTTTTAATTCTATATTTATTTCAGCTTGAGTTCTTTTCGATATTTCTCTTCATTGAGTTCTGTCTTCAGATCCTGGCCTGTCTTCATTATCTCATTCAGCCTTAACTTTCTGTTTTGTTAGACGTCGTTCAGGTATTTATTCTCTTTAAGTTCACTGAGCTGTTTGTTAGGAATCTTCTTTAAACTCCTTGACTTCTTTGACTAAGATAATGGTTGTTCTTTTGAGTTCTATGTCCTGGGGTTCATTTAGATAATTTTCTGAATTTAGAATATTCTATAGACCTGATAGAATTTGGGGGTGACACACTATCTTGACCCTTCACATTGCTTTTGTGATGAGACCTGGATATGTGGACTTCTTTTGTTGGTTGTATGTCTGATGTGGGCACAGAAAGCTGGGCTGGCATGCAGGATGTGCAACCCAGAAACCCAGTCCTAACCTGGAGACTGCCTGCCTGAGATATCCTGGTTATAGGATTTGGAGGTTGGGGGAAGGTATAGCTCTTGGCCTTGGAAATTGAAAATTCAGAGCAGAGAAGACTGATATGTCCACAACTACTGATGATGGAGGTAGATCTCCATGACGACCATTAAAGGGCCATCATCACTCATTCCAGAGGAGCTGGGTCATGTCTGCTTGGAAGAAAGAGAAGTAGGGAAATAGATTCTGATTTCACAAGGAGAAAAAACCCTGTCGAGTTAGTGAAACCATAGTGAGTCTTTTGGCAACAAAAAGCATATAAGCTACCAGGGAAACCGACAATTTCCTTTAAAACCTCCAAGCAGTCTATTTGACTACAGGGCACTTTTGTTTTCCAGTTGGTGGAAAGGCTTTGGAATCTTTTCAGTCACCAATAAACAAATATCTATAAAAGCAACCCCCTGACCTTGGTTCTGTCTACACTTAGAATAGGGTCAAAGAAATTTCTGAGAACTCATTTTTTTTTTTTTTTGTACTAACTCTTTTAGCCTCTGAGTTTTAAATTGGCAGCTGGAGGTCAAGGTCTATTGAAATGGTTAAGTTGTTTGTTTTACTGAAGCCTAATGGTTTTCAGTAACCAGATACTTAAAAAGAAGACTAAATTGAGATTTATTTAAAGATAACAGACAGTAAATGTTTATTTCTTTATTTTTCTTGAGACCATATTTTTTTACTTGACTAGTCAGGACTGAACTCATGGGCAATCCTCTTGCTTTCATTTCTTGGATGCTGGGATTAGAGGAACACAACACCACACCCAACAAAAGGCACACTTTCAAGGTACACAATTCTGTGAGCTTTGAAAAGCTGAATACTTTTTATTGCGATTCCCACAGTTAGCTATTAGCATTCTGAATGGGGTCTGGGCTAGACAGGAAATGGTGGGGAACACACAGTACCACGGAGCAAATATCCCAATCAGATTTCACCCTTGACAAGAATACTCCTAACTACGTCTCCCATTTCTATAGGGAAAAATTACTTAAATAATCCTTATGTTATAGATCAGAAAACTCCAGCTTGGAAAGAGAAGTCTCTGGGCCAGAGTCCCACCTCAGAATGGTAAGGCTCCCTGCTAGACTCTTGATCAAGAAGCTCAGCTACTCAGGAGAAGGAGAATTTGCCTCTTCTGTCTCCAGCACAAGCTAATTTCATGATTTGGGAAATTCATTCAGCCAGGTGGAGGTTTCTCCTAGTTTCTTTTCCTGTTGCTAAGACAAAACACACTAACAAAAGTATCTTTAGGGAGAGGGTTTATTTTGGTTCACAATTTATGATTATAGCCTATGGTGGCTTAAATATGCTTGGCCCATGGAGTGACACTTTTAAGAGATGTGGTCTTGTTGGAGTAGGTCTGGCCTGGTTGGAGGAAGTGTGTCAATGTAGGGTGGGGCTTTGAGACCCTCCTCCTAGCTGCCCTAAAACAGTCTTCTCCTGTTTGTCTTTGAAACGAGATGTAGGCCAGCGCTGTGCCTGCCTGGACACTGTTATGCTTCCTTCCATGATGATAATGGACTGACCCTCAGAACCTGTAAGCCAGCCCCAATTAATGCTTGTCCTTTATAAGAGCTGCCTTGGTCATGGTGTCTCTTTACAGCAACCGAAACTCTAACTAAGACACAGCCCCTCACCCCATGGGAAGTCAAGACAGCTGGAGTTTGAAGCTGCAGGGTACAACATACCCATGCCCAGGAAAGAAAAACATGAGCACAAGCTGCAGTCCAAGTGCCCTTAGTCCATTATTACAATCCAGGACCCACCATCCAAAGAATGGCCAAAACCATGATTAAGACAGGGCTTCCACATCAATTAATACTATCAAGATAATCCCCCGTGGGCATGCCCAGAGGGCCACCTCCCAGGTTACCCCAGGTCCTGTTAGGCTGTCCACTAATACTAATAACTATCACAGGCTTCATCTTTCTTATTTGTTTAAAGAGAAAGCTGGGACAGTTGCCTGCCCCACCAGTTGCTTCTGATTTCCACAGCTTGCCCATCAGAGATCACAGAGCAATGGATAAAATGTTCTGACTCAGTAGCCTTAGAGCTGAGTCTCAAGGCACCCAGGATTTCACAGCAGCAGAGCCAAACAAAAATTCAAGTAGAAATGCCACGCAGGCCTTGCAAGCTGCTCAGCCTCCTCCCGGCAAACGCTTCCTCCCCACTTTCCCCACCAGGAGCAGCTGGCACAGGAGCCCAGCACAAGGCCATACAGCGGAGATCAGGAGGCTAGAGAAACAAGTGGAGAGGAAATGTGTCCGGCCTCAGTCCAGCAGGACAATGCGGCCACTGTCTTCTGACTGGGTTCTCTGGTTTTGTCACATCTTAGAGGCCACAGGAAAAGAGACTGCTCTTGGTTCTGTGCGGGTCAGAGCATCCTACATCACGTGGCCTCATTTGCCTCCTCCCCAGCACTAGCTTCTCCCGGCAGTGAAAGTTCACCATTGTCAGACCCACTAGGAGAGAAGAGCTTTGTGGGAGCCTGACTGTTTTTCCTGCAGAAGGAAATAGATTCTGTCTCTAACACCTAAGGGTTGTGCAGATGGGGGTCCTCCATCACCCGAGGCTCACTTTCTATGCAGGAATAAGAGCTTAGCAACAACTTTGAGTTAACTCATGTGAAGCTGGAGAATGATAGTGCACATAAACACTGTACATCCCAAACTCTGCTTCTTCTTGTGTTTTAAACATACATGCATGCATGCATACATACATACATACATACATACATACAATTTACATGTATGCATCTGTGTGAGTGTATGTAGGTACCTTCAGAGGTCGGATGCCTTGGAGCTAGTGTTAGAGGCAATTGTGAGCCACTGACTGGGGTGTTGAAAACATAATTTGAGTCCTCTGGAGGAACAGCGAGTTCTTAATCACTGAATCATCTCTTCAGTGCATTCTTGATTTGTATGTACCTGCTGGCAAAAAGGGTGGGGGAAGGAGAGAGAGAGAGAGAGGGGGGGGGGAGAGGTTGTATTGTATTGGTGCCATGGGTGCTACACAAAAAAAGGAAATATCTAAACTCCTGTGGTTGGGATATACAGCTGACAATCTAAGATTGTGAGTAATATCTTTCTTTTTTGTTACTGCGATAACATACCTTTGCAAAAACAACTTACAGAAGAAAGTTTATTTGTACTCACAGTTCTAGACAGACACAATCCATTGTGGCAAAAAAGAGAGATGGTAGTAAGCAGAGAAGTCATGGAGGCAAGAGCAGGAGTCTGGGCACACGACATTCACACGTAGGAAGCAGAGCACATGAGTGCATGCGAAGGCCCAGACTCCTTCCTCCATTACACAGCCTGGGATCCCAGCCAGGGAACGGCGCCGCCCACAGTGGATGGGTGTTCTGGTTCCTCACAGGCGTGCCCAGGGGCCCAACTCTCCAGCAATTCTACGTTCTGTGATGTTCATTAATAACATTTTCAGAGGAGATTGTCATGGAAGGCAGCTATTGGAATTTACCATTCAATGTCAAGATTTTCATTCAAACGGCCTTAAAGATACACTACCTCTACTCCTCTCAACTCTCTTGACTGAACCCAGTGTTGCAGAATTCAGAGTTCTCTAGGACTCCCGAGTGGAAGACTCTTGGTCTCGCTTGGGTAGGTGACTGATAAGGTGATGGAGCCAGAGCACTGATTCTCAATCTGTGGGCCGTGGCCCCTTTCACAGGGGTCGCATATCAGATATCCTGGAGGTCAGATATTTACATCACGATTCATAACAGTGCTAACATTACAGTTATGAAGTATTGAAAATAATTTTATGGTTGGGGTTACCACAACATGTATTAAAGGAACTGTGTTAGGAAAGTTGAGAACCACGAAGCCAGAGGAAGAAGTCTGGGAGTCTGGTACCTTCTTGAAGGGGTTTTCCAACCTCCCTCTGGTCTTGGTTCCTCCATCCCCAACCTTCAGAGGGGAGTGGTACCATCTGTGACTTCATCTTTCTGGGACTCTGCAGATGATCTGGCTGGCTTATGACTACACTTTCCCCCAGGCATAAAGAAAACATTTCTCATTTTTGCAAAATTATGTTGAGCTCACTTTCTGTTTTTATCCCTCTCTCTGATTTTTACCATTTCCGTTGCTTTATTCTCTCTTTGAGAAGGAATACACATCAGTGCATGTGTCCGGTTGAGAACATTTAACTGGAATGTGAACTGTCAGCTTGTTTCAACTACAACCACAGGCAAGGGCAGGATCCATCGGGGTAACAGACCAACCTGCTACAGTTCTAGACGCCTCTAGAACTTCCCTGCATAGAGTCTTGTCCAGTTTTGCCAATGCAATAGAACAAATTTGTTTGTTTTGATCTTGTTTTAGTTATTTTTTTTCCTTTCTGAGACAAGGTCCCATGTAGCCGAGGCTAGCTTCAAACTGATCCTCCTGCCCCCACCTCCAACAAGACAATTAACTTGAAACAAAATATGTAAATATCAGGAGGTCTGTTGGTCAGGCATTGAGCAATATAAGAGTTCTGTGTTAGAGGTGTTTGTCACATTTTAATTTGTCCAAGATAAAGAACGTGACCTTGAATCAGGCCTTTCCTGCTTGAGTTCCAGTCAATCAAGTTGAGCCTCTGATCATTTTGCAGCATTCCATATGTATCTATTTATTTTGGGGTTTTGAGGCATGGTTTCCTGTAGGTTTGGGATGGCCTTGGGTTCAATATAGAGCAACAGATGACTTTGAACTCCTGATCTTCCTGCCTTTGTCTCACACATGCTGCAATTATAGGCATGCCCCACCACTCCTGGCTTCTATGACTCAATGGTTAAGATACAGAGCTATTCAGTCAACACCGTGAGTGAGGCCCCGAAACCATCCCCACCTTTCTCCTACACATCATGCCTGTGAAGGCAAACAACAGGTGCACTCCAGCAGACTGCTGCCTTTGTGCAGCCTATGAGATAAGAATGCCCGCCCCCACAGTTTTAAATGATTAAAGAAAGGAAAAAGAAGAATATTCTTTTTAAAGATTTATTTGTTATTATATGTAAGTACACTGTAGTTGTCTTCAGACACACCAAAGAGGATCTTATTATGGGTGGTTGTGATTTGAACTCAGGACCTTTGGAAGAGCAGCCAGTGCTCTTAACTGCTGAGCCATCTCTCCAGTTCAAAAGAAGAATATTTTATGGAGACTGCATGACATTCAGATTGCAATTGAGGGGATTTTAGCCTTAGACTAAATTAAATGTTTCAGGGTGTGTGGAGTGTGAGGAAGAAAAAAATGTTTGAGGCACTGTGCTTTGAGATTAAATGTACTCATTTAGTGTGCTAAGATGTAGACAGGTCTGGCTGGGTGGTGGTGGCGCACGCCTGTAATCAGTGGTGGCTTGTCTCTATGCCCAGGGGATCCTCTGCATAGGAGATATTAGGGTTTTGTTTTTGTTTTTGTTTTGTTTTGTTTGTTGAGGCAGGATCTCATTTAGCTTAAATAACTGAGGATGACCTTGAATTCCTGACCCTCCTATTTCTACCTTCAGGATTTTGGGATCCCAAGGTGTATTCGAGCATTTTGGGCTAGTAGATAATTTTATCATTGAATGGATATGCAATTGGAATTTGATTTGATGTTTTTATGCACAATTACAATTTTCATTAAGTTTCCTAAGTACTGATCATCTGCAGGCCTTTTGGGAACAAAGTATAAATATGTAAGATTTAAATATACATATTTTAATGTCTAAGAAGAACTCCAGGAAACCAAACACAAATCTTAGAATACATGCTATTGGATAAAGAGTAGGCCATGTCCTAAAAATATCAGATCTCAAAGTGTATTTTAAGTTTCAAAAGTCGTAAGGTTCAGGCACTGTGTCATTAAAAGCAAATCTAAGAGCTGGGAAAATGGGTTGGTTGGTTGGGGGGGAGGGGGGCAGTAAAAAAGCAAGATACAGTTGTGTGCATCTGTGCTCCTAGCTCCCTTGGGGAGAAAGCAAGATGGGAGGTAAAGATGGGGCAAGGACAGCTAGGCAGGAGCATCCAGTGTGGTGGCAGAAACAAGAGAGGCTGTGCCTAGAGATAGCATTTCCTGGACACGGAAGGGGCACTGCACCCATGACCTGTCAACAATGTGGCTGCCTGCACAAGACGACGTCAACCAACCTGCCAACATGGATGGGGGTAGGGTCACAAATCCTCACTCCTAGATGAACTAGCTACAGTCAGACAATGGCTACAGAGGGAAAGTCAGGTTTTCTTTAGGGACGAGGCCCCTGGGGCTGGAGAGATGGCTCAGCGGTTAAGAGCACTGACTGCTCTTCCAAAGGGATGAGCCCCTTGATGGGTCACCCAAGCCTAAGTGGTCAGCCCTAAACTCATGGGCAATACAAATTGGAATCATTGGGTTGTGTGAGGATGTGTGTACATAAATATACACATATACGTATATTGATAAGTATGTCTGTATGTATGTATATATGTATGCATGTATATATATGTATTTGTTTACCTTTTCCATGACTCCCTTTGTATCCCTAGCCATATGCTAATTATAGAAGAAGATATGAATGCAAGGAGGGGATGTGGGGGGAGAATACAAAAGAGGAAGGAAGAGAAGGAAGGATAGGAATGATGTAAATACAGGGTATGATCATGTATGAAACACACAAAATAGATTCATAAATAAAATTTTTTGAGAGACCCTGCCTCAAACAGGGTAGAAGGAAAGAGCCAACTACTGAAGTTGGTCTCTGACTTCCGCACACATACACTGCAGCATGGGCAAGCCCATACACACAAGCTGATAACAAATTTAAACAATTACATTTTAAATATAAGTTAGAGATCTGGGGTATATATAGCCCAGAAGTACAGATCCTTACCAATGCTTAAAGCTCTGAGTTTAATCTTCAAACACACACACACACACACTCCATTATAAGAAATATTTTCCACACTTTGCCATGGAAAAGATCCTTAGCTCTTTTCCTTGCCATGACAAGTCCATCAACCATCTCCTTCTATGACCTCTTCTTGACCCTCCCACCCCCAGACAGAATGACTCTTCCCTACACCCAAAGCACTGGAGTCAAGTCTTGTCATTGGTATTAATGTGAAATGCACCCCATGGGCTCATGAGCTTACATACTTGGTCCTAGCTGATTGTACTGCTGGGATGGTGGTGTGGGGGTGGGCAAGAGGGAGCCTTGCTGGCATAGGTGGGTCACCTTGACTGTTCATAACCCAGCCTGTTTATTGATAACACATCGTTTCATGATCCATCAAGATATGAGGCGTCCCAGTCCCATGCTTCTGCATCCATGAGCTCTTGAGGACCTCTCACACTTTATGGACTGTGGTGGTTTGAATAAGAATGGTCCCCCATAGGTTCATATATTTAAATGCTTAGGCACTGGCACTATTTGATAGGATCTGAGTGTGGCCTTGTTAGAAGAAGTTTGTCACTAGGGGTGGGCTTTGAGATTTCAAAATATCAGTCTCCCTGAGTGCGGCCATGTTTCCTGCTATGATGATAATGGAACGGTAAACCCCGGTAAACTGCAAGCCAGCCCCAATCAAATGTTTTCTTTTATAAGAGTTGCTATGGTCATGGTGTCTCTTCATAGCAATCGAATGCTGGCTAAGACATGGACACGCTTAAACTGTGAGCCAGCAGGAGCCCTACTTTTGTTAAGTTGCTTCCATCAGGGAATTGAGAAGAAGAAATGATACTGTACTACTTACCCAACACCTGAGATCCTTTTCTGAGCTGGAGCCCTAGAAGGCAGCTCGCCTGCTCTTACCCCTGTTCCTTCCATGGAGTCAGCGTTATAGCTAGTGGCCTGCCCTAAATGTCTTCATCATACTACACTAGGCTCTGTTCACTCACACCTGGCCCTCAGTCATCCAAGAGCCTTTATCTCAAAATGTCCCGGAGCTGTAGGAATTTCCCACAGAAGCTAGGAACTGCAAACAAAGCTGGAGTGTCATCCTATAGCAAATTCCTGACAAATGCCACTGGCAGAGAAACCTGCCCAATGGCATCAGAATCAATAGAAAACACATTCTATGCTTCAGCTTGGGGGAGTGGGGTCAGAACGAAGAAGCCACTGCTCCCTTGTGTGTGTGTCACAAAAGCAGAAATGATTGCAGGTGAAGAAATTTCTCCTCTGAGACATGGTTCCAGAGGCAGTTTCCAAACCTCTCAAAACGTGGTAATGGAAATTACCCCTCACTGAAGGTGGGTGAGAAAGAAGTGGTAAATGCTTCAAAGATGTCTCAAAGCCCGTTATCAATGGCTGCTTATGAAGTGCTTTCTCTGGCCACAAAAGGCCACTGGAAATGTTGCTTGAGTAAGCTCAATTTAAACCCAGCTATCCTCTTGGATCAGAGCTATAAAAGTCACATTACTGGTGCATGTCTGGACACTGTTTTCTTTCTGTTTACATTCGTTTGACTGTTTGGTCTTTGTACCAGGTGCCCAATGTCATTTGTCAGTTTGATCTAGGATTGGAGAAGAGGGTATTTAAGGGTTTCCCAGAGCTTTCAGGTGTTTTATTACAGTAGTGCAAAGCAGAATAATATATCGGATGTGTAGTGTGGTAGTTAGAATGTCTATGGCCCCCATAGACTAATGTGTTTGAATGCTTAGCCCATGAGGAGTGGCGTTATTAGGAGCTGTGGCCTTGTTGGAGGAAGTGTGTCACTGTGGGGGTGGGCTTTGAGGACTCCATGCTCAAGCTCTGCCCAGTGTGGAGCTCAGTCCCCTTCTGCTGAGTCAGATGACTTTAAGCTTTTGTTCCTTCTGCCCCCATCTCCTGAGTGCCAGGACTACAGGCATGCGCCGTCTTTAATGATCTATATGGGGTTGGGGACAGAATCCAGAGCTTTGTGAATGTCTGGAAAATACCAATGGAGCTCTATCCAAAGCGATGGTTTTCATGGGGATAACTGCTAATTTCTATATCTTTTCTAAAATCAGCTATCATTAACTATGCAGAAAGTTAGAAAGAGGACAGAGGATAGAAAGAGGACAGTTAAGTTAAGCCCTTTACCAACTGAGTGTCAGCCCCAGACTGTGCAGAATATTATCTGGCTGGTATTCAGGTGGTGGAGCACCTAACTAGCTCCCAGGTAGCTATATGAGGGTGATAAATACAAGGTCATTCTTAGCTTAGATGGTAAGGTCAAGGCCAGCCTGAGATACATGAGACTCTGTCTCAAAAAAACAAAGTGGGAGGTGGGGAGACACCTCGATTGGTAAAGTACTTGCATGAAAGCACAAGTGTGCTGGGTAGTTTTAAATTAATTTGACACAAGTTGCCTTGTCATCTTGATGTCATCCAGAGCCATCTGAGAGGAGGGAATCTCAACAAAGGAAATGCCTCCTGGCTTAGTCAGGGTTTCTATTCCTGGACAAAACATCACGACCAAGAAACAAGTTGGGGAGGAAAGGGTTTATTGAGCTTACACTTCCACACTGCTGGTCATCACCAAAGGAAGTCAGGACTGGAACTCAAGCAGGTCAGGAAGCAGGAGTTGATGCAGGGGCCATGAAGGGATGTTACTTACTGGCTTGCTTCCCTTGGCTTGCTCAGCTTGCTTTCTTATAGAACCCAAGAGCACCAGCCCAGGGATGGCACCACCCACAATAGGCCCTCCCCCCTTGATCACTAATTGAGAAAATGCCTTACAGCCGGATCTCATGGAGGCACTTCCCCAACTGAAGCTCCTTTCTCTGTGATAACTCCAGCCTGTATCAAGCTGACACACAAAACCGGTCAGTATACCTCTCTAAAATCCAGTTGTGTACACTGGGTGGTGATGGCACATGCCTTTAATCCTAGCATTTGGGAGGAAGAGATAGGAGGATCTCTGTGAGTTTGAAGACAGACTGCTCTACAGAGCAAGTTCCAGGACAGCCAGGGCTACACTGAGAAACCCTGTCTTGAAAAATAAAACAAAAACTCTACCCCCATCCCCACCCCCAAAAGGACTGGGCTGTATGGAAGTCTGTATGGCATTACTAGGAGGAGACAGTCTTACAGCAAACTCCCTGGTCCTCTGGCTCCTACAATCTTTCTTCCCCTGTTCTGAACTGTCCCCTGGGTGGCTCATCATTCAAAAGCCTTAGTGTTCTTCCAGAGGACCTGAGTTTGGCAGGTGGCTCTCAACCACTTGTAACTTCAGCTTTAGGGGCTCCAACACTGTCTTCTGGACTTCACAGGCATGTGCACTCACACACACAAACATATACATACATACACACAAACACACATACACACACATAACACATACACACACACACACACACACAGCATACAAATATAAGAACTACCCTCTCAGTTACTAAGATACACATAACTAACCTACAAATCCCAGCATCAGTCAGAGCCAGTCAACTTCTCTCTCTTCCTCTCTGCCACACTTTTTCTCTTCTCACTTTGTAGCCCAGAGTGACCTGAAACTCACTTTGTAGTCCGGGCTGGTCTGGAAACTCAAAGTAATTCTCCTGCCTCAGCCTCGTGACTACTCAGATTAGAGGCATCTGCCACCTTGCCCAGTCCGACCCTCTCTTAGGAAAGAATACAGAGTCAGCACATGTGGGTTAAAGAGTGGGGTAACCTGCATCCTGCCAGAGCCCGGGACACTGGGCAGGCAGACGCAGGGAGTTGAACTGAGCACGCCCCCACGACACTGGGTGGGCGTCTGGCTGTGAGAAGCCATGAGACTCCAGTCCAAAGGGGTGGGGAAGGCGTAGTCTCTGGGTTCTCAGTCTTGGACACCCCAGACACTACTGGATGTTGTGGAAGAGTTGAGAACGGGAGTGGGGGCCCTGGGGGCCGGGATCAGGCCTGGGCGGAAGGGAAAGGGGCAGGGGGAAGGCGCTGACTGGTTCCCATGCGGGGGAGAGTCCTTGGTTTGGTCTGGCGGGTGCTGGCTGCGTGGCTCACTGGGTGACCATGGGTGAGGTCTCCTCCAGGAGGGGAGGTGCAGCTCATTGGAGGGAAACCTGCTGCATTGCTCTAGATGAGAAGAGGCAGTCCATGTTTTTTTGAGAGTTTATTGTAGAGAAGTAGAGAGGGAGAAGGTAGAGAAGTAGAGGCTGGCCACGTGGAGAAAGGGGGGAAGGGAATGGGGAGAGAGGGGAGCAAGGGGACAAGAGATGACAGAGAGAGAGAGAGAGAGAGAGAGAGAGAGAGAGAGAGAGAGAGAGAGAAGAGTAAGAGAGGGGGAGGGGGCGAGCAGCCTTTTTATAGTGGGCTGGGCCTACCTGGCTGTTGCCAGGTAACTGTGGGGAGGAGCATACCTGGCTGTAGCCAGGTATGGAGGTGGAGTCCAACCAGAACCCTAGAGGCTTGGGGCACTGCCCTACGTGACTGATGGCCACAGAATTATGGAGTTGAGGGCCTTGTGTCAGAAGCCTGGTGTCTGGGAGCGTGGCCAACAGGTCCGCCCCTTGCAGAATTAATCTGCCGGGTCTCCGGATGTTAAGCCTCCCTCAACCAGAATACAGACTGCCTTTCACGGTCCTACAAGCACATGCCTACTGTCCTCATAGTGACTGCCGTCGTTTGCAGCCTGCAGCAATGAGAGGCAAGGCTGCAGAAGTGTACATGTAACAACCGGACTCTATCTCCACGGAAACGCTGCTCCTACTGAAGAGTGGGGATCTCATTTTGAAGCTGGGGCCCATGACAAGCGCCCTGGGTGTACACGCAGTTTTCAAAGCAGCACCGGAAGGTTTGCACGGGGTTGCAACCTCACAGTTGTCCCCCGCTATGAAGAGCGGAAGCTGCCCGACCTTCAGAAGACCTTCAGACGCCTGCCTGGGAGCTGCACCCTCCAGTGAGGCAGTGATGGTAACTACCGACAGTGCCACACACTTCTGGCTGTAAGCAAAGGAAAATGAATGACTTGGGCTGCACTTGGCATCCAAAGATCACTTAGGGGACAACAAATGCCCAAGGCTAACAACAGGTGGACACATTTTCCCAAGGCAAATGTCCTGTGTCCCTCACAGTGCCCTGGGCTCATTTCTGTCATTCTGTTTGGTTTGCTTTGCTGCTTAAACTTTCTATGTGATTGTACTGTAGGTGGAACCTTCACCACTGAGAGACCACTGTGAGACTGCCCTGGCAAACAGAACATGTGGCATTTGCATGATGGTAACATTCCTGACAAAACCTCCATTTGCTGTCTGTAAGTCCATGTGGCACTCACAGCTGTGTTCGAAATGTCTGGTGACTACTGGTGTGGCTTCATTAAGTCTTCAGGGGACCCTAAAAAGTTAAGAAGTAAGCTTACCGTCTTCCATAAGTACTGAAAATAACATTTCCCACATGTCAAGTTTCAAGTCATTCATGTCTAACATTTTTTAAGATCAAAATTTTGTATAAATTCACAAGACAGTATTTTCCAGAAGAACACGCCTCCATTGCTGGTGGGATTGCAAACCGGTACAACCACTCTGAAAATCAATCTGGAGGTTGCTCAGAAAATTGGAAATAGATCTTCCTGAAAACCCAGCTATACCATTCTTGGGAATATGCCCCCAAAATGCCCTACCATGCACATGTTCCACTATGTTCATAGCAGCCTTACTTGTGATAGCCAGAAGCTGGAAACAACCCAGATGTCCCATGACAGAAGAATGGATACAGAAAATGTGGTTCACGTACACAATGGAATACTACTCAGCTATTTAGAACGAGGACATCCTGAGTTTTGCAGACAAATGAATGGAACTAGAAAATATCCTGAGTGAGGTAACTCAGACCCAAAAGGACATGTATGGTATGTTCTCACTAATAAGTGGATATTAGCCAAAAAAAAAAAAAAAGTACAGAATACCTGAGATACAGTCCACAGAACTCATAAAGGTCAACAAGCTGAAGTGCCCAAGTGAGGACTCCTCAGTCCTACTTGGGAGGGAGAAGAAAGCAAATCAAAAGTGGAGAGGGAGGGAGGAACCTAGGAGGGAAAGTAGATGGGACAAGGGAGGGGGAAGATGGGAGGGAGAGGGGAACCTGATCTGACACATTGGGGGGAGGGGAAAGGACTGAAGCCCTGAGGGCCAGCAGAAAGAATGGAAACAGGCAACCTCGGGAGGTAGGAGGTTGGGGGGACCCTCCAGAATGCACCAGAGACCTGGGAGGTGAGAGAATCTCAGGACTCAAGGGGAGGGACCTTAGATGAAATGCCTGACAGTAGGGAGAGGGAACTTAGAGGGCCCACCTCCAGCCGGAAGACAGGGCATCAAATGGGGGAGAGGGGAGCCATCCCACAGTCATAACTCTGACCCATAATTGTTCCTGTCTGAAAGAATTACAGGGATGAAAATGGAGAGATGCCTGAGGAAAAGAAGGTCTAGTGACAGGCTCAGAGTGGGATCCAGCTCAAGGGGAGATCCCAAGGCCTGACCCTATTATTGAAGCTATGGAGCACTCACAAAAAGGAACCTGTCATGACTGCATTCCAGAAGACCCACCAAGCAGCTGAAAGAGTCACATGCAGATATTTGCACCCAACCAATGGACAGAAGCAGCTGGCCCCTGTTGTTGAATTAGGGAAGGCTAAGTGAAGCCGAGGGCGACCCTGTAGGAGGACCAGCAGTCTCAATTAACCTGGACCCCTGAGATCTCTCAAACACTGGATCACCAAACAGGCAGCAAACACCAGCTGATACGAGGCCCCCAACATACATACAATAGAGGACTGCCGGGTCTGTGTTCATCCAGAGATGACGCGCCTAACTCTCAAGAGACTGGAGGTCCCAGGGAGTTTGGAGGTCAGGTGGGGTGGGAGAGAGGCACATCCATGTAGAGACAGGGGGTGGGGAGGAGGTATGGGATGTGGAACAGTTGCAGGGTAGACAGGGGTTGGCAGGGTAGAAAATAAAATATGAAGTGTATAAAAATAATTGATAAAAATTCTTGCAAAAAAAATAAAAAGAGTATTTTCCTCCATTCGCAAACTCTGCTTGGCCAAGCCCCACGCTCCCGCTGCCAGCTGGGTGATCCAGCTGTGATGAGTGATCAGCCTGGTCTCATCACTAAAGGTGGAATTAAAGTTCAGGCTTCTCTGAAATCAAGAAATCACAGTCCTGGGCTTTTGAAAAATGTCTTCAAAGGATGAATTCAGGGGTCTCTAATAACTTAAAGGCTCTGCTTTGGGAAAGAAATGGATTTCAAAGCTTTGGGACAACGGATCATCAGATGGCCCATGTGGAGCGCCTGGCGAGGATCACGCTGTCCTATGTGAACAACTTTCCTACTCTTGGCTGCTGTGTAGCATGATATGTGTGTGTGTGTGTGTGTGTGTGTGTGTGGTATGCAGGCATGTACAAATGTATGCATGGGGATATATGTACATGGCTATGGCCAGCACACGGAGGCCAGAGGACAGTCTCTGCTGTCCTTCCTCAGGTGCTGTCCGCCATCTTTTCTGAGTTGAGGTCTCTCGCTTGCCCTGCCAGTGAGCTCCTGAGACTCACTTGCCTTCATCTTCTCAGGGCTGGCATTCCAGGGACACAGCACCATACCTGGCTTTTCTGTTTGTTCCAGGTGCTGCACCTCAAGTCCTCGCACTTGAGAGCCTGTCTCTCCAGCCCTGGCATGGCACTGAGCGCATTGCTGAGTCTCTCCAGACTTTACGCTTCAGAACTTGAAGGCCGATAACAGGAACGAGCTGTGGTTGAATGGAGTTATTCAGAGAAGCAAGCATCCAGCCCCGGAGGCCTTTGGAAAGGTCCTTGTTTTCAGTGCCAGTCTCCTGCTCAGTGACTAAATAGCCAACACCTGACTTGCTTAGGACAGTGCACAGGATTGTCAGTTATTGGTGTGGGCCAACTAGAGAGCAGGAAATGTTCCCATTTGACGTGGGTCCTGGCTTATAACAGGTTCTATTACTATGGGATAGCTTTAAGAAAAGCTTCACATTATAGCAAAGTTACTTGCCACACCTGCTGGGTAAGTACATATTTTATGCCCTGGGATTGTCCTAAACTGTGGCAGGCACCAGCAAGCAGAGAAGCCCCAACTCTGTGTTAAGTGGAAAGGCTCTTGGGGGAGAAGATTACAAATGCTTCTATTGCATGCCACATCTTCGGCACCCTACAATGTATCCTTAAACAGGGCGATGCTATCTTCCAAATAGACTCACCTTACCATTGCAATTGTAAATACACTGGTTTCTGAGCATAAAGAAAAATGACACTGGCCATTCATATAGGATTCCAAGTGGCAGACTCATCCTGCTGCAAAAAAAACCCGGCATAATAGTTCTGCACTGATAAAAGAAAACAATGCATTAATATGACCTAAAAGACCTAGATTCCCTAGTATTAAAACTGACACAACTCAGTGACAAATGTTCTCTTTGGTGGAGTCCTGTCTCTTCTGGTTTCTATGTGGCAAGTTACACGGTCTCTAAATGTCCAGCTGTGCTGAACAACAGCTGCCCCCATCAGTGAAGACCCCACCCTAAGCCACAGAATTGCTCGGTTAGTGTCTAGAGGCACTTTGAAGTTGGTGTTTTGCTTCTGCTCTGAGCACATGAGTAGTTCTAAGCCTTTTAGGAATCCGAAGAGTGATCTAGTCTCCCTAAATTCAGACGATTCTTAAGTCTTAGTCATCTTCAGTCCTATACTGTAATCACCTAGTGTATTTTTATTTTCCGAGCCTTACCCATGTTAGGCAAGCATTCTGCTACTGGGCTATAACCCCAGCCTTCCATTTCCTGTGTTTATTTACCACAGTATTAAAAAACAGCAGTTGTCTCCACCACTGATACCTTTCAGCTGCAACTTGATTCTATAGTCAAAACAAACAAAGACACAGAAATTATTTAAAATATTTATTTTCTCAACAATACTTTCTTGTCTTCCTTTATTATGCCTTGGAGGAAGGCAGTTATTTAAAAACCAGAGTTTCATGCTCCGGAATACCGTATTTCCCTTTGTGTTCATTGAATAGTTTCCTTAGCTCCTCTATATATGTCTGATGCAGCTCCTCAATCTGGTTTCGGGTCGGGTGCAGAGTCTGCTGAACAGGGATGGGGCGGCCAACTGTGGAATACAGAGCACGAGTCATCCCCTAGGAAGAGCCAGCCACCCCGCCACTGCAGCCTGGGTCTCCCGTGGGCAGCTGAGCGCTGGGCTGCCAATCGGCTTCTCTCCAGCCCGCTGGTTCCAGTCCTCTCCTCAGCTCACTGGCTGCCTACCTCAGTCACACCATCCCACTTTACAACAAATAAAGAGTTTCCCTTCTCGGCAGACAGAGCTGTCACTCTGGTGGTTTGACTTCTGAGTCAAACGCGCGACCGCAGCTGTGCACGGAGTAGGCGTTGCTGCTGCGTGCCACACCGCCCGCCCTCATTCTCCCCTGGGCACAGCTGACAGCACGATCACAGGGTTCTTATTGTGACTGACTGTGAAACGCTTGGGTCACGTGACATCCTCTATTATGACTTTCTTTTTTATATCTTTCGAAACAATTGAAAATGTCACTTTTCTCTACAGCGAAGCCTCTGTGCGAGAAAGTCATCTTAATCACAAAACTGAAAGCAACCACGGCTCTTTAGGAAAACAGTTACGTAATCTGAGCAACACTCCAGTTATTCACTGGAATCTTAGGCAGCTATCTTTTTTTTAAAAGAAATAACAAATAACGTGACTCACACAAAAATGTCCAAGAAAAGTTGCAAAATGAAGTGTGATCCTATCTGTGAAAAAAAATATATTTCTAGGTGCAACAAAATTTTCAGTGTACAGGAAAAATCTGGAAAGATCAACGCTTTCCTTTGGGGACGAGGTCAGGGATTGGGAATGGCGCATTTATTTTATCTATATCATATGGATATTTCAGAAAGAAAAAAAAGCACCTCTTTTGCCTGTACAATTACCAAAAGTCCGATTGGTTGTAAATAAGTCTGGCGACCTCTGTACATATTTTAAAAGACGTTTATATAATAATCTCTTAATTTTGGAGTTCGGGAATACAAGTCTTGGTGGCCTGTATACACTGCGCCCCCTGCTGGCCTGACGCTGCTACTGCTCCCAAGGCCAGGATGAACCCCGTGGTTAACTTCAAACCTTGAAGCAAACTCTTCCTCCTGAAATCATTAGCTTGGGCATGAGGCCTTGAGCACTGTTGTAGGGGGAGAGTGGTGTACAGAGAGGGGTGGGGGTGGGGGGTCAGAAGCTTTGCCTTTCTTCAGGTTACAAACAGGATGCACCCGTGCCGGTAAGTGAAGATGGTTATTTAAGAAGCAACCATGAAGGAACAGAGAGGCAGCAAGTGATAAAGAACATGAATATGGAAGCTGAGGGGAACAGAGAAAGGACTGACACACTCCTTAATTGCTGAGTGTTTCACCAGAAGGAGCCCCCAAATGCTCACAGATCCTCTTGCTCCTAACTGCCAAGTGCTGGGATTAGAGGTATCCATCTTCCCTGCCTGGTTTATACCGGGGATCAAATCTGGGCCTTGTGCTTGGTAGACAAGCATTCCTCTAACCGAATTACCTACCTAGTTCCTTGTTAGGGTTGTTTGTTCATTTACCTGGTCTGTTTTGAGACAGGATCTAGTTTTAGACTAGCCTGACTAGCCTTACACGTGAAGCAACCCTGCTGCCTCTGACTCCTGAATGCTGGGATCGAAGACATGTACCACCATGTCAGGCGTACTGTTTATGTCTAAAAACAGCTCAAGTGAGGTCATGCACGGCACTGACTCAGTCGTGTGAATCGCCCCTAACTATTTTATTTTCTAAGAATGGGAAAAGGGACCTACGGATCACCACAATCACACCCACAGAGTCTTAAGCATCACCAAGATCGCACCACAGAGTCATGCCATCGTGCGACATTTGGCACATAATCCACACTCAGACTCTGTCAAGGGAGTTGGTTAGCCATGCCAGCCCACGACAGCTGTGTGTCTCTGTCATCTCCTCCTCCCTGTTCTTCCACAAACTGATTTTTTTTTTTTAAATAAGCCATTTGTCTATTTCCTCATGGTTTGATTCCGGTTAACATCTTGGCAGGAAGCCCTGCTCAAGGAAAGCTTGGGCCGCTCAGCAAGCCGGTCAGCAAGGCTTCTGTCCTGTGCGTCTGCTGCACCTTCCCAGCCCTGGAGCCCCACAGCTTTGCAGCCATCGTGGCACGTTGTCCCTGGAGAAGCCCGAGAGAGCATGGGCCAGTTACCCTTACTTCCAATGCTTAGAACTGGAAAATCTAAGGCTGAGAGAAAAGGAAACACTTCTGGTCACTCAGAGTCCGACCTTAAACCTCACCATTCCCTTCAGCCCATCTGCCCGATGCCTGATAAGATTTCTTAATGTCGCTATCAATCCGTGTACAGCTGGGGACATGTTAGCCACAGCCATTAGGACACACCTCCGGAGAACCAACCTCTCTCTCTCTCCTTTTCTTACTTCCTTCTCCCTTTGTTCCCTCCCTCTCTCTTAGCCTTCCTTCTTGCAGTTCCAGGAACTGAATATGCCTCCGCGTGCTGGGTGACTCTTCTACCACAAAGCTAAATAGAGTCTAACTATAGCAGCTTATGTCCAGGCTGGCCTTGAACTCACTCCAAAGCCCAGGTCAGCTGTGGACTTGTGATCTTCCTGGCTCAGCTGCCGACTAATTGGGATCCTGGACCTCTGTTTGGTTCCCACAGGTCGGGCTCTTTGGAATCCCTGACTCCCCTTCTGTTGTCCTTGAGTATGACAGCTCAGCCTTTACGAAATGTTCATAGTTTTAGCTTCATTTAAAAATTTCAAATAATAACAGGCCACTGGAGATGCTATGGGCTAAGAACTACTGGGAGGAAGCAGAGGGAGGAGCCGATGGAATGTCCCCTTAGTCTGAGTTGTCAAAAGAAGCACGGTGCACAGTAGGAATGACAACAATATCTTGACAGCTAGCTCCCGTTTAGCTGTATTTGACTCCAGCATTGTCAGGAAAGGCACCATTTAACTATGTCAGATGGCAAGGGACTCTAATTTAATATAAAGATTAATGCAACGGGGTAACAACTATAATCCTTTAACTCAACAGAGTGCCCTTTATTTTCAGTATGTGAGCATACGCACTATGTCTAATTAAACTTACTCCTCCAATCATTTCTTAAAATTTCCATTCTGTTTCTCCCCCAAATCAACAGCATTACACAAGGGAGTCAAAATGATGAACTGATACAAAGTCAAAGAAATGAGCCAGCCGATCAGGAAACTACAGTTGTACTCTGAGATGTACCTGTGTTCCCTGTAGTAACTAACCAACAGACTGCCACAGCCCATCGGACTTCAATGTGGTGGCTAAAAATAGCATCACATGACTACATCTGATCGTAAAAGCTCATATAAACTGACAGCAGAAAATGCTATGTGTGTAGCTGTGCACCGTGGAATGGCAGCAGGAGCAGTTCCGGAGGAAGCAGAAACATCATCGGTTCAAGAACACCTGGCAACATAGCTAAGTTCCAGGCTAGCCTGGGCTCCATGAGACTGTTATGAAAGAGAAAGGGGAGGAGAAGAAGAAAAGGAGACAAAATGAAGAAATCCTAGTGAAACAGGTCTAAAAAAATAAGTTGGGCTGGAGAGACGGCTCAGTGGTTAAGAGAACTGGCTGCTCTTCTAGAGGTCCTGAGTTCGAATCCCAGCAACCACGTGGTGTCTCACAACCATCTATAATGGAATCTGATGCCCCTTCTGGTGTGTCTGAAGACAGCTACAGTGTATTCATATACATAAAACAAATACATATTTTTAAAAAAGAGTCAAAAACTTAAAAACAAACTGAGTCACTATGCTCAGATGTTAGTCATTAGGTTATTTCCCCCTCCTCTAAAGCGCGAAGCTGTGGTTAGCTCTGAGTGTCTCTGCACTTTTTCATTGTCAACTTCCCAGTCTCTTCCAAGCCTCAGAAAGAAATTATTCTGCTCCTGTCTCGCAGTTTTTGTTTTCTGTCTGTTGCGTGTCGCTCAGGCCAGCCTTGACCTGGGTTCCTCCTGCCTCGGTTTCCACCACAGGTAAAACTACAGGCCTGTCCTGGTTGGGTGCTGCCCCTTCCCTTTCCACTCCCTCCATCTCAGACACGCCCCTGTTGTACATAAAATCATTTCATATCAGAACATACATGAGCACGATTAGTGACAGAGCATGCCTTCAGTAAGGGACTGACGCCAGGGTGTGCGCCGATGCGGACGCAAAGATGTCCGGAGCCATCCAGGAAAGGCTAAAGGCAAATAAGTAACTTTTCTGGAGATGTCCTTAACAGAGAAAAGAAACCAGCATTAATCAGCACAAAGTAGCAAGGAAGCGTTATGGAGAAAGGAAACCAGCACTTAATAGCAGAGAACAGTAAGAAAGAGTTACGTTTTCAGAAGCCCACAGCTTCTGCCCCTCCAGAACAGTAAGAGAGAGTCACAAGGCCAGAGATGATCAGTTTTTTGCCTTAGCCCAACTCTGGGTCCCACCTCAGCACCTGCGATGCTGGGATGGTCCCCAGGAAAGACATATATAGAAACGTTCAGAGGATTCAGCCTCTGATGTTGTTTGTCATCAGTCAACCACTGTGCTACAGGCAAGTACAGAGAAACAGGTTCACCAAGGAGCCCTAGAAACCTCATGTGTAAACTTGGATTCTAGTCCAACAGAGGAATTTTGCAAAGTTATCAACTGCCACTCAAAATTGGAATAGAGATAATTCATTAGATGTGCACGCTCTGGCTAAAGTTCAGTTAAGGTCTAAGACAGTAGTTCTCAGCCTATGCGTCTTGGTCCTTCTGGGGCTGAATGACCCTTTCTTTCACAGCGGTTGCCCAAGACCATCAGAAAACACAGGTATTTACATCACAATTCATAACAGTATCAAAAGTAGCAACAAAAATAATTTTATAGTTAGGGGGTCACCACAACACAATGAAATATATTAAAGGGTCATAGCATTAGGAAGGTTGAGAACCACTGGTCCTAAACTCAGGGCTACTCCTTTTGGATTATCAGCACCTAGCCAATAACAATAAACGCTTTATGAAGGAAGACCATTTGTGTATTTTGTGTACATACCAACAGTATAGATCAGTTTCCGATAGGGCATTAGGCCAAAACTGTACTGGAAAAGTCCTCTGGCATAGATCAATGGCAGGCCTATTCCTGTTAAACTCTGGATTGCGTCTTGTACAGTTCGAAGCCAGGAGCCTTTGGGGTTGTAAACTTGCTTATATAGTTCATTTTCACCAAAAGAAAACACTGGAACCAAACTGGCCCTGCAAGGGACAGAGGGATAGAGCACAGATTTACAAATAAATGCAAAATATTTGCTTGGTTGTGCACAGCAAAAGGTATGTCTGCACACGTGTGTCTGCAGGTGCACACACTATGCAGGCATAAAAGCTAAAAGAAGGTGTCCCTCCCTCAGAGCTGGATCTATGTGTGTTGTCAGGATGCCTGGCTTGCTATGCAGGTGCTGGGGTCTAAACTCCAGTCTTCATAATTGCACAGCTTGATTGTTGATCCCTGACTCTCTGCCCCCATCCCCCAGCCTCAAGGACATTTAAACAATTTACGTTCATCCAGAGTTTTCAAGAAAACCTCCCAAACTCTAAATGTGCCAGTGACATTGAATCTTCACCGTCAACCTGAGTGGGTGTGGAATCTCCTAGGAGACACACCACTGGGTGTGTCTGCGCAGGTGTTTAGATAGAGGTTTTGAATGGAGAGGGGAAGGTGATCCCGGAACATAAGTTGTGAACATCCCACGGGCTGGGGTCCTGGACCGGATAAAGCGGAGGGAAGGATAACGTGAGCGAGTCCCATGGTTCATGGCTCCCTGCCTGGAGACTGTGGGTGCACTGTGATTAGTGGCTTCCCGCTCCCCAGATGCCTTCCCCAGGAAGATGGGTTCTATCCCCTGAAACAGGGAGTCCAAATAAACTCTTTCCCCCTCAGACTGCTTTAACTGGGCATACCATGACCCACCCTTCCCGCGCCCCACCCTTCTCGAGCCCCACCCTCCCGTGCCCCACCCTTCCCGCGCTGTATCTGGCTCCACTTGGAAATGCTGAAGCTACACGAAGCTGCACGGACTTCAAAATGCCGTACGCTGTACTTGGAATCCCTAGGAAGTTCTTCACCGGGTCAGCCACAGCCAGAATTTTATTTTATGGAAAGTCTAGTTTGGAGTAAGCTAATTTCCCCCCTCCCCCTGACTGTCTTCCGTCCATTTTGTTGAGTATGTAAAAATTTGTGTCCACCGTTGTTTCTTTAAATTGCCAGATGGTACGACATCTAAACTGCCTTGGTAGAAAGCTCATACTTGGGCTGGAGAGATGGCTCAGTGGTTAAGAGCACTGACTGCTCTTCCAGAGGTCCTGAGTTTAAATCCCAGCAACTACGTGGTGACTCACAACCATCTGTAATGAGATCTGATGCCCTCCTCTGGTGTGTCTGAAGTACTGTACTTATATATAATAAATAAATCTTAAAAGAAAGAAAAAAAGAAAAAAGAAAGAAAGAAAGCTCATACTCCACTCCCATGGACTTGGAGAATGTTCTTTAAGGGCTAGAAAAGTTATCATTCTTTGTGTTCATGTAGTCTATTATCCTTTTAAAACATACTCACCCTAAACAGACATCCACTTAACGAGGTCAGGCAGGGTAGCCCCTATAATCCTAGGACTTGGCAGGCTCAGTAGAACAATCACAAGTTTGAGGCTAGCCTAGGCTACATAGCAAGTTCCAGGCCAGCCTGGACTATATATCAAGGTCCTGTTTCCAACAAAACAGAAAAAAAAATAAAGCCACTTACCCATGGGTCAGGGCAAGCTTAACAAATCCTTTGCGCTCTCGGAGGCACAGGGTAAATTTTCCTGGGTGGGACTCCAGCACCTCCTTTGCCCCTCCGAGGACGATGATGGAGATGTTCCCCCCTCCATCCTTGCTCAACACATGAGACACACTCTTCTTAGAAACCGAAACCGGTCCTTAGTGAGAAATCAAACACAAAGTAGAGGTAGCCATTCCTTTTGAAGAATAATTTTTGAAAATACTTATTCATGTAATGTATATAAGTACACCATCGCTGTCTCCAGACACACGGGAAGAGGGCATCAGATCCCATTACAGATGGTTGAGAGCCACCATGTGGTTGATGGGAATTGAACTCAGGACCTCTGGAAGAGCAGTCAGTGCTCTTCACCCCTAAGCCGTCTCTCCAGCCCTGAAGAATTTTAAAAGTAATGTTTTATGGCAGCAGTGATGGTCTTATTGTGATTCCTACTATTAGAGAAATATAAGATTTTTGAATGATAATCTGTTTTGGTCTCTCCCTTGCTCTCTCTCCTCTCTCTCTTTCTCTATATGGTCACACCACAGAGGCTCACTGCCCCTCTGCTCACTAACCTAAGTTAGCACCAAACTCACGGCACTCATCCAAGCTAAGCGTCCAGTGCGCTGGGGTTCAGGCCACACCTGGCTTTGAATGGCCTACTCCCTTGAAAGAAAAGACAAATGCCAACGGATGAGAGAATCGGACCCTTCTCGGATGGCTTTGAACTTTCCCTGAGTTCAAGACGTGTCATTTAGTTCTGAGTAACCTTCGTGAGAGAAAAAGACATCACTTCTCTTGCAAAGCCAGCCCCTGGATTTTGACACATAACTCTTCTGGCTTTCTCCTGGCCACTTCTTGTGCCCGGCTAGGTTTTGTTGTCAGCCCTTCCTGTAAGCTGCTGTTTCTCAGAGTCCCTTCGTTATTTCTGTTGTCTTCTAATCTCATCTCTGTCCAGGAACTCAACTCCCACTTAGGCGGGTTGTATCAAACCCATCTCCTGGAATATAGTCCCCAGCTTCCCAGGCCACATCACCAATGGCCAAATGGGAATCTCCACATTGACAGCTCCAAGACACTTCAAGCTCCTCATCTCCAAATCCAGTGTGTCAAATTATTCCTCAGAGCAGGCCCTGTCCCAACATTAACAATCAAGACAAAGACTTCCTTCCCGCGCCTGGTCATCCAGTTAAGAATATCAGTCTGTCTGTAAACTCCCTTCAGCTGGCTATCAGTTGACTCATTCCAAAGCATTTATTGGACACCTGCTCATAATATCAGATACTGACAATAATGATAATCCCCAGCTGCTGCCGCCTACCCGCAGAAGACGAGTCAACCGTGAAGTCTTGTTCCGGTATCAAGCATTATTCTCTTCTGCATTTCTACCATTAGAGCGCTGTGCCAGTGCAGTCCACATCGGGTCTCCCTGGCCACTGCCATAGGCCTGTCCCAGAGTTCTAGTGTTCAGACTCCACCCATCTAACAGGTCTCTATGCTGCTAGGCAAATGGTGTTTCTATCACAAAGCAAGTGAGTGAGCAGATAGCACTTTTGTTCAAAGCCCCTCCCAAGTTCCCTGTGTCTTTACCCACAGAGGAAAAGCTAAGCTCCTCTGCGTGATGCAAGAGGCTGCTGTAACTAGATCCCTGGCACCTACGGCCCCGTAATAGGCGGGCACATATCACAAATCACATAAGCCTGAAGCACACACTGTTCCGGCTGACATCTAGTGGTTGCAGACCACCTTGCTCAAAATGGGACAAGAGCAATGGGCTGTAGTTAGGGTTTAAACTTCCTGTGCGTGAGGAACATCACAAGAGGAAGCTTTGCCCCACAGACTGTCCTCAGAAGCCAGCACTGGGAAATAAAGCTGAAAACTTAAAGACAGTATCAGCCTAAGACGTCATTGGCTACAAATTTGGACATTCTTATTTAGTGTTTAAGACATGAAGGCTACAGCAATATTTTATAAACCAATAATAGCTAGTGTGGTGGTGAACACGTAGGCAGGGGAATTGCTATGAGTTCAAGTGCTAGAGCTACAGAGACATTTAATCTCAAAAGTAAACAAGCCAATGACGACACACAGCATCTCCGCCTCAACTCTAGTAAAGAGGAACGGCTGTGATCACTATATTACAAAAGACCCTGAGCAAATTACAAAAGATTACTGACCTACATGGCCACGGAGAGGGGACTATCTTGCTGTCTCTGTTGCGCGTGCTCTCAACTACTCAAATTTACTAACGACCATACTTTGATTCAGCAAAAAGTATATTTAAAATATATTTCTGTGACTTTTTTGGAAATTAAATATCTTTTATTTTTAATTTATTTTATTTTATAAAACTCTAACCCAGTGCCTACTCGACGAGAAGGAAGGGAATTGTTCTCCTCGGTAGTTTGGGGGTGTTAGTGCGCCCTCTTGAGGCCAGATGGTAGATCGCTCAGTAGTTCGAGGGGTTAGGGCGCCCTCTAGTGTGCGCTGCTGCACTCACTGGACTGAGTTCTGCGTTTGAGGCAACAAACTGACACAGACCCCTAGGCAGCTTTGGATTGAAATTCCAGATACATAACAACAGAAGTAAATATATAGGAAGCCATGACAATCTGAAAGGTAATAAAAAATCTGTCCCTACCTCTGTCACTAATCGATACTGAAATTATATTTTGTTATACCCAGGAGCTGCAAAGGTAATTAATTATAACCACCTTATATAACTTTGACAATACTTCGTAAGCTTTGTAAGCTACTGAGGTAATGGTCAAAGAGCCCATCAAGTTGGAAAACCAAGTAGAAACTCTTGAGTTGCCGGGCAGTGGTGGTGCATGCCTTTAATCCCAGCAATTGGGGGGCAGAGGCAGGCGGATTTCTGAGTTTGAGGCCAGCCTGGTCTACAGAGTGAGTTCCAGGACAGTCAAGACTACACAGAGAAACTCTGTCTTGAAAAACCAAACCAAACCAAACAAACAAACAAACATCAAAAACCCCGAAACTCTTGAGTTGAAATGAAGGCTTCTGACATGAATGTAGCCGTGTGTATACAGGCATCTCTAAAGCACTCCAGGATAATTCTGTTCTCAGAATTAGTAATTAAAGAGCATGGCCTTGCTTCACGGGCACATAGCATGCACCTACAATTTTAAGATTTGAGAGCTGGAAGCAGTACCATCTGATTCATGGCCAGCCTGGCTTACAGAGTGAAACTCTGTGTAGCCCTGGCTATCCTGGAACTCGCTTTGTAGACCAAGCTGGTGAGGGGTTACTTTTATTCTCACTTCTATTTCCTTTTGTTCCCTTCCATTCTCTCTCCTGTCCCCTCTTTTCTTTCTGTGTAGATCTGAGGGTAGCTTTGTTAATGCTAGACAAATACTGTATGTACCACTGACAACATCCACAGCCCTAGGAGTTACACACAAACTAGGATGACAAAACCAACAAGCACACTGAGTAGTTTATGTCACTATTGCTACTGTGAGACACAATTGAGGACATTTTCCAGTTCCAGCATTCATAAAAGTATGCATACCTCTGCAGAGTGCAATTTATCATTTATTTGATCCGTGACTGTTTCCACATTTGAATATACTAAATGCATTCACCAATTTCTTTTCCCAGTGGATTGGTGTTTATTGAAAAATGTCTGTTTCTATCACAATACTAAATACTTGGGATGAGCAGAAGAACAGAAAGTATAGTCCCAGGGTCTATGAACTGTGAGTCCAGGAGTGTATGTGAGGGAAATCCACAGAGCATAGGAAATGTAAAACCATGTAGCTGCAGGAGGTGCTGTTGCCTGTCACTCCAGAGCACTGTATGGGTCAGTGGCTGTGTCACCAGGCCCTGTAGGGACAGTGGCTGTGTCACCAGGCCCTGTAGGAACAGTGGCTGTATCACCAGGCCCTGTAGGAACAGTGGCTGTATCATCAAGTCCTGTAGAAACAGTGGCTACATCACCGAACCCTGAAGGGACAGTGGCTATGTCACTTACCATTACTCATCATATATTCTCGGAAGAACGGGAACCAGAACCAGGCACTGGCCACGTGGAGATACGACGTAAAGCCAGGAAATAGCTTCTTGAAGTCTGAGTAATTTGTACAAAAATTTCCAAAGGCTCCAGCCACAAAGATTCCATGAGGGTGAAACCCAAATATATAATTGTGACCTGGATCCAGATCCTGGGTTTTGACGAGCTACAGTGTGTTCACATGGAGAGAAGGAAACGATACAGCCCAGATCAGCGAGAGGGGAAGGGTTCCCTTCTCTGAACTTCAGTGGGAAATGAGGGATGTGATGATCTTACTTCCTGGGTTAGAGATGTTTTGACATTTCTAAACAGTCCACTGAGCCCAGGTCCCTCCATAGAAAGTCTTTCAGACTTTGTCAACTAGGCTTAAGATTCATTTATTAACTTGGACCAAACAGCAAGCTTTCTCTGTAAGGATTTGAATGTGTCCTTCAGCCACCCACACAATCACACTGGAGACATAAACTCCAGATCAACAGTATAGGAATGTGGGACCCCATGAGAGGGGGTTTAATCATGATGGCGGAGTGGGTGGAGTCTGACATCCTTGCTGCTGGTGTGGGTGATCTTCCTAAAAGGACAAGTTAGTTCTCCTCTTACTCTCTCCCGCCTTCTTTATCTGCCATGAGGGACAAGATGACACTGGTTGACTATTAGAACTTTTTTATTGGATGCCCATCTCCCAGCCCAGATTTCAGAACTGTGAGAAATACAATTTCTCTATGTAGATCTGAAGCTCTGGTATGATTATAAGAGGACAAAATGGACAAAAGCATGCCCGTCCAGGAAGGAGAAGGATGCACTGATGGAAACATTGTCCCACTGTCCTCCTCCCGACTCAGTCCTTTAGAGGACAGTTCTACTTACATGCATTGGAAAATAGTCCTTAAAATACCTCCACACAGTCCAGCTCTGGATCCAGTTCCATCTTCTGCCTCCTTGCTCTGGGGTTCGCCAGTCATAGCAAAACCAGGCCAGATACGGGATGTAAAGGAACCAATAGTTGTATATGATCAGCATCACCATGATCCCAAGGCACACCTGTGCTGTAAGAAAGGGAAAATCCAGGTGGAATTGACCCATCAGTATCTGCTCCACAGCTGTACTGCAGAACCAGTGGCTATGGAGAGTAGAAGACTCGATACTGTAGGAAAGTACTTGGACTGTACCGCCCCTGTTCATGTACCCAGAAAGACGGTGTATGCTCAGGAAGAGGGTATGTGCTGGACACACCCTCCATCTTCAAGAACTCTATTGTCAGAGACAGAAATAGCATTGTATAAGATACTTTTCCATTGCTGTGACATAACATCATGACCAAGACAACTTATAAAAGAAAGTGTTTAATTTAGAGCTTATCATTTCAGAGATCTGAAGGCCAGAACTGGGGAGAAAAGGCATGAAGGCAGGGGACAGCTGAGAGCTCACACTTACAAGCGGGAAGCAGAGAAATCATACAGGGAATGGCACTTGACTTTTAGAGCCTCAGAACCTGCGAGCAGTGCTGTACCTCTTTCGACAAGGGCACGTCGTCGCCTAGTCCTTCCCAAACAGCCCCACCAGCCAGGGTCAAGGATTTAAACCAATGAGCCTCTGGCACCCATTCTCATTCAAACCACCACATTTAAAAAATGTTATTCTTTGGGCCACGTTTGGCGGTACACACCTCTAATCCCATCACTCAGGAAGCAAGGCAGGCAGAGCTCTGTGAGTTTGAGGTCAGCATGGTCTACATAGCAGGTTCCATGGCAGCCAGAGATATAGTAAGACCTTGTCTCAAAAAACAAAAGTATACCCTTAAACATATGGGTTCTTGTAAAGTCATCTTTTTTTTTTTATCAGTTCAATTCAAGTTTTCTCCTTTTTCCTGCCCCCACCTGTATTTTGAAGCAATATAGTTAAGTACATAAAAAAATTAGAATGACTCTCATAAACCTGACAAGAAGTTATAGACCCTAGAACCTGAGCTAAATATATTGTGCGGTTTGCTACAGCTACAAGTCTTTAGGGCCAGGGAGTGGAGTGTGGTGGTTTGAATAGGTTTGGCTCCCAGAGACCCATGTATTCAAATGCTTGGACACAGAGAGTGGCACTATTAGGAGGTGTGGCCTAGTTGGAGGAATTGTGTCTTCAAGCCCTGCCCAGTGTGGAACAGTCTCCTTCTGTCTACCTTCCGATCAAGATGAAGAACGCTCAGCTCCTTCTCCTGGACCATGTCTGTCTGTGTGCCGCCATGCTTCCTACTATGGTGATGACGGGCTAAAATTCTGAAACTCTAAGCCAGCCTCAATGAAATGTTTGCCTTTATAAGAATAGCCTTGGCAATGGTGTCTCTTCACAGCAATAAACCCTAACTTACACAGTGCAGCATTGTTGGTGGAGGTGTGTCACTAAGGGATAGGCTTTGAGGTCATAGATGTTCAAGTCCCGCCTAGTGTGGCAGTCTCTTCCTGCTGCCTGCCGGTCCTGATTTAAAACTCCCAGCTCCTTCTCCAGCACCAAGTCTGCCTGCCTGCCATGCTTCCCATCATGATGATCATGGGCTGAACCTCTGAAACTGTAAGCGAGCCCCAATTAAATGTTTTCCTTCATAAGAGTTGTCATCGTCATGGTGTCTCTTCACAGCAACAGGAACCCTGACTAAGACAGCCATTATCAGTGGTGATGGTATTGAAGATGTGTGCAATTATGCAATGTGGATGGGCAGCCAGTTTTAGCCAGACCACCTGAAGAGCGACTTCTGACTCATAAGAACCTAGATTTTAAAGACCAGCAAGATTAGGGTAGAACAGAGATGCACCTAGGTCACCCTAGACAGCTCTCAGGGAAACAAGAACAATTACAATGTTTTGTGGCTCTTCCTAGGGAGGGATAAACAAACATCTATTCACCCAAAGTAGGCCATCATCCACAGACCACAGGAAAACCTCTCTCAAGTCCGGCTTGGTGGGCCAGTGAATTTACTGGAGTTACAGCAGCATGGAGCATGGGTGAAGAGCAAGTTATATAACATAGGGCTTACAAGAAGCAGTGATTATTAGTTATCAATTAGCTACCACTGAGTGCTTGAGATTTAAAAAAAAAACCATCCATTTCATGTAGTTTAATTGAATACATTATATTTTTAAAAACAACCAAGAAGGAAAATAATATGCCAGAATTATAAGAATGGTGTTTGGAATTTTCCTGTTCCCTTTCACAGTTTTGAATCCAGAGCCTTGTTTACACTGGGCAAACATTTTCCACTGAACTACATCTCCAGCTCCATAAAAGCCTTACACATTTTTTCTACTTTTCTCACAATTAACATGGACTTTCATTCATTTACAAAGTTATTTGTTGCTGGTGTTTGTGGTGGTGTTTGTGGTGTTTGTGGTGGTGGTGGTGGTGATGTGTGTGTGTTGCTGGGAATCAAGTCCTGGTTTCCTGTATGCTAAACAAGCACCCTACCTTGGACTTATATTCCCAACCCTCAAAAAATTCTTTTTTTAAAGAAGGTGAATAATGTTATCAAAGGAAGAAAAGAAGACCTAAATTAACCCCTGCAGAACAAAACCACTAAACAAGGAACAGTCACACCTCTAAAAGGCTTCAGTAAAATTTCCACACACAACCTGCAACAGGCAAAACTTGACTCATCTGCATTAATGATCAGTGTCTTATCAAGTGGAAACTTAAGGGTTCTTTGGAAACTCAGTTGTGTTTGCTGGGGCAAACATATGAAGGAGTGTTTTCATGAAGTGGACACAGGTGAAAGGCTAAGGTAGACTCCTGGAGGAACATTTGGCTGAAGCAGATACAGGGGAAAGGAGGTTGTGCTACAGCAAGCATGTGGAAGGACATGTGATGAAAGACTCTTCACTAATGACAAGCATATATTGCTCTGCCTTACAGTGCATAGCTGAGCTCCTTTTGTTGGGACTCCATAGAGAGAAATGCACCAAAAAACTTCTGGTGGTGTGCCCTGGCTTCTAACTGCTTTCTTGGACTCAGGCTGATTGACAACGTGATGTCAGCTGAGACAGACTCATGTGCTGAGGCAAGACCCTTAGAGGACACGTGATGTTTGGAGGATGGACTCCAAACTGGGACTGGAAAGACAGTGATGGAGGTTGGGCCAGGCTTGCTTGTAGAGCAATCTGTGCAGTGCTTGTTGGTCTTGCATCTTCGCTGATCTTCACTTGCTGAGAGAGGCACAGCCAAGAACTTTCCCCAATGTTCCTGTTGGCTGTGGTCTCTCTTGCCAACGGTCCTGAGGCAGAGGCCTGGCTGTCTCTGCTAGGTAGTGCCATTGCTGCTGCTGATCCAACTCTACCTAACTGGACTGCTGATATTTCTGTGAGGTGTTTGTGAATGGATCGAGCTGCCATTGCTAACATGAACTGAACTGACGACTTCCAGACAACATAGACTGGAGTTGCCCCAAAGAATCTTTCTAGCTTCTGGCTATTATAAATAAGGCTGCTATGAACATAGTGGAGCATGTGTCCTTATTGCATGCCGGGAAATCCCCTGGGTATATGCCCAGGAGTGGTATGGCAGGGTCCTCTGGAAGGGTTATACCTAGTTTTCTGAGGAACAGCCAGACTGATTTCCAGAGTGGTTGTACCAACTTGCATTCCCACCAGCAGTGGTGGAGTGTTCCTCTTTCTCCACATCCTCGCCAACACCTACTGTCTCCTGAGTTTTTAATCTTAGTCATTCTAACTGGTATAAGGTGAAATCTCAGGGTTGTTTTGATTTGCATTTCCTTAATAACCAGAAGCTGGAAAGAACCCAGATGTCCCTCAATGGAGGAATGGATACAGAAAATGTGGTATATTTATACAATGGAATACTACTCAGCAATTAAAAACAATTAATTCATGAAATTCTTAGGCAAATGGTTAGATCTGGAAAATATCATCCTAAGTGAGGTAATCAAATCACAAAAGAACACCCATAGAATACAGTTCACTGATAAGTGGATATTAACTCAGAAACTCTGAATACCCAAGACACAATTCACATATCAAATGACTCCCAAGAAGAAGGAAGGAGAGGTACATAGGGGAGCACTGGGACAGAGAAGTAGGAGGGGTTGATAGGAGAATGGGCGGAGGGAAGAGGGCTTAGGGAACTTATGGGAAGGGGGGAACCAGGAAAGGGAAAATCATTTGGAATGTAAACATAGAATATAGAAAATTAAAAAAAAAAAAAGAAAATTAAAAAAAAAAAAAAGAATCTTTCTAAACAGGTCCAACCACCTCCATCCTTTTTTTTCTACTACCTCTGGTGGGTGGTGGGCTACAAGGGAGGCTAAGGTATTTAAGAACCATCATTAAAAATAGGATTTGAAAAAAATTATACAGCTATAATTAGGGTTTTACTGCTATGAACAGACACCATGACCAAGGCAACTCTTATAAGGACAACATTTAATTGGGGCAAGCTTATATGTTCACAGGTTTAGTCCATTATCTTGGTGGGAAGCATGGCAGCGTCCAGGTAGGCATGGTTCTGGAAAAGCTGAGAGTTCTACCTCTTGTTTTGAAGGCAGGTAACTAGGAGAAGACTGTCTTCCACAGGCAGCTAGGAGGAGACTCTCTCTCTCTCTCTCTCTCTCTCTCTCTCTCTCTCTCTCTCTCTCTCTCTCTCGTGGAATGGCTAAGAAGTATTTTTTTTTATTTGATAAATTTTTTATTTACATTTCTAATGATTTCCCTTTATCTGGCTTCCCACTCCCCGAAAGTCCCATAAGCCCTCTTCCCTTCCTCTGTTCCCCCATTCACTCCTTCCCACTTCCCTGTTCTGGTTTTCCCCTATACTACTACACTGAGTCTTCTTCTTGGACATCATTTGATATGTGGATTATGTCTTGGGTATTCCAAGTTTCTAGGCTAATATCCACTTATCAGTAAGTGCATACCATGATTGATCTTTCAAGACTGGGTTACCTCACTTAGTATGATGTTCTCTAGCTCCATCCATTTGTCTAAGAATTTCATGAATTCATTGTTTCTAATGGCTGAATAGTACTCCATTGTGTATGTATATATACCACCTTTTTTGTATCCATTCCTCCGTTGAGGGATACCTGGGTTCTTTCCAGCTTCTGGCTATTATAAATAGGGCTGCTATGAACATAGTGGAGCATGTATCCTTATTACATGCTGGGGAATCCTCTGGGTATATGCCCAGGAGTGGTATAGCAGGATCCTCCAGAAGTGATGTGCCCAATTTTCTGAGGAACTGCCAGACTGATTTCCAGAGTGGTTGTGCCAATTTGCAACCCCACCAGCAGTGGAGGAGTGTTCCTCTTTCTCCACATCCTCGCCAACACCTACTGTCTCCTGAGTTTTTAATCTTAGCCATTCTGACTGGTATAAGGTGAAATCTCAGGGTTGTTTTGATTTGCATTTCCCTAATGACTAATGATGTTGAGCATTTTTTAAGATGCTTCTCAGCCATCCGAAGTTCTTCAGGTGAAAATTCTTTGTTTAGCTCTGTACCCCATTTTTAATAGGGTTATTTGGTTTTCTGGGGTCTAACTTCTTGAGTTCTTTGTATATATTGGATATTAGCCCTCTGTTGGATGTAGGGTTGGTGAAGATCTTTTCCCAATTTGTTGGTTGCCGATTTGTCCTTTTGATGGTGTCCTTTGCCGTACAGAAACTTTGTAATTTTATGAGGTCCCATTTGTCAATTCTTGATCTTAGAGCATAAGCTATTGGTGTTCTGATCAGGAACTTTCCCCCTGTATCAATGTAGGAGGAGACTCTCTTAATAGTTCTCCCTTCTGGAGAGCTCAACCACTGGGCAGACCGTGAGCATAGGACTTCAAAGTCCACCCCCACAGTGACAAACTTCCTCCTTCAAGGCCATGCCTACTCCAACAAGGCTAAGCCCCCTAGTAGTGGCACTCTCTGGGCCAAGCATATTCAAACCACCACAATTAATACTAAGAAATAACCAGATATTTAAGTTATATGTGTTCTTTCCTTTCTCATCCCATCCAAAATGTCTTCATTTTCCCCTGTAAAACCGTTTCTGCCTGGTCAAGGTAGGACACATCTGGAATCCCAGTATAAGAAGCCTAGAGGGGAGGTCTGGGGGTCCAATTCCAGCCTTTGCTACATGAGATCCCAGTTTTAAAATTATAGAAATCTAGCCAGGAGGTGGTGGCGCACGCCTGTAATCCCAGCACTCTGGGAAGCAGAGGCAGGCGGATTTCTGAGTTCAAGGCCAGCCTGGTCTACAGAGTGAGTTCCAGGACAGCCAGGACCACACAGAGAAACCCTGTCTTGAAAAAAACCAAATCCAAAAAAACCAAAAAAAAAAAAAATTATAGAAACCTTAAGAAACAAACTTAAAAAGGAAAAAAACCTGTTTCTATACTTATTTTGGTGATTTAACATAGACTAGCGAAAGATAATAGAATTCGCAGGCAAGCAAAATCCATTAGCACTTTTGTTCATTTATATCCCTTAAGGCACAGCAATTTAAACCACTAATCAATGCCATCTGTTGAACAGAGGAACATAAGTGTCATGCCCTCCTCGTTCTCATGACTCATGCTGTAGGAGAACTCCCCCAGAGGTAAAGATGGTGCTAAAAGACAGCTCCTGCAGGCTGCTCTTCATGTTTGTTTGCTCCATACTTCCAAAGTATCATATAAGGGGAACTCTTTTTCTTTTAAGAAACGAGTCCATTATTTGACCCAATTCTTTGCCTATAGACATCAAATGACTCAAAACCAGAATCCAGTTAAGACCTAGTCCCCCATTGTGTGTGCTTTGGGAAGGTTTGCCAATGGTACCAGCACAAATACCATTTTATAGCTTTATGCCAGAAGCCTTGAAGCTTGTCCCTAAAAAGAAGATATGTCAGTATTCCAACGTATACTCTTATATTCCGATATATACTCTTATGCCTAAGAGTTTCATACAAATGATTCTCATCTTAAAGTGTGCCCCTCTCCTCCAAAACTCCCAGCTCCAAGCAGAGCTTGGAGCACAACTAAAGAAATGTGTACAGATCTATGTGCTCCAGCTGTTTGGGTGAGAATCAGGTAGGCGGTTGTCAGGACAGAGTCATGACACTGAATCCATGTGGTTTCGTATGTTAGTATGTGACAGCTGCAACTACAGACTATTAGTGACCAGAACACAGGAATTATGGACAGAGGGAACGTAGCTCACCCAGAGATTCAACCACCTTAGGGGTCTTAGTTCCTTTAACTTGCCATTTAGCACCAACCTCTGTATCTGACCCAACATTTCCTCATTACTAGGTAAAACTCTGGAAAAGTATTGCTAAGCTTGCAGGACCTCTAACTGGTCACAAAGCTGAGGGTCCTGGAAGATAACATCTGACACCTCAGAGAAGACTCCGTCACCTGCTTGACATTGCTTCTTTTTGTGACTTGCTTTGGTCTTGTGACAATGGAAGTCTATTTAACTGCTTCCACTGTGAAGCAGGGTAGCATCCGCATCTGTACTCTCCATTACTCCCTGGTCATGTGTATTCGTGCAGAAGAAACCATGCCTTCTTTCCTTTGGGACATAAAAAATATTCCACTATATAAGAGAACACCCTTGATTTCCTATACATATACAATCAGTATTATCTGTCAAAATCTTCAGAGGAACGAGCCACCACACCCCCAAGTTAGTCTTTGAAAGGGCTCAGAAAATATGATAAAACGTGTGTAGGGAGGAAGGACTAGGGAGAGGAGGAGAAAAGGAAAGGAGGAGGAGAGGAGGAGAGGTAAACAGAGGGAGACAGGAAGAGAAAATGTAGCAAAAGTGCTAACCTTTAGGGGATTTTAGAAGACGAAATATAGGATTTTTTTTTTGTAATTTTCTGTAACTGCTATTTCTGAAATTGTTTCCCAAGATTCACAAGCTCAAACCTCTAGAAATCTGTATTCTAACAAAAATCTCCAGGCAGTGATCCTCCTCTCCCTCTCTTCCTCCCCCTCCCTCTCCCCTCCCCTTCCCCTTCTTCTCATTCCTCTCCCCCTCCTCCCTCTACCCCCTCACTTCTTCCTTTTTTGCCTTTTTCTGAGACAGAATCTCATAGGCCAGGTGACCCAGAACTTGATGTGTCACTCAGACTGGCTGGCTGAGAACTTATGACCTCCCTACCTCACCTCCCAAGGGCTGGGATTGTAGGCACATGCTCTGTGCAAACTTGGAGGATAAGTTAACCAATAGTAGTGGAAGAATCCAAGAGATGAGCTTTTGTGCTTCCCAAGATAAGCCATAAAGGAATTTCAATTGCAAAAAAGAGGCATCCTAATCAAATACCAAAGGGGCTTTGTTTTGTTTTATTTTTTAGGGAAAAAAATTGTAAAGATGACTCAAAGACAAATAAAAATGGCAAGGACCTAGAATATTCCAAACAAGCCTGAGATAAAAGAAACACCGCACTGGGTGTGGATGGTGGCCCACACTTGCAAGTCCAGCACTTAAGATGTTGTGGCAGGAATACTGCTATGAGTTCAGGGCTAGCCTGGGCTGCAGAGTAAACTTCAGGTCAGTCTGAGCTAGAATGAGACCATGCTTCAAAATGAAAAACAAAAACAATCCCGCCCAACAATGGATTATGAAAAGATTTATTAGATATGAAATCAAAGATACTGTCTGGTCCCAAGAAACCCCCTTTTCCAAAAGTCTGGCATTTAGACAAAAGCAAGCATTCCCTTGGGGACTTGAGAAAATGTCCCCACCCCCTAAAAGGCATCATTCTCCTTATCTCTGGCAAAAGGGAGCTCTGCATATTAAGGTCTAGGCCCCTTCAATCTCTACCCACAAGTACCTGCTATATGCTCCAAAGTCCTTCACCCCTCACAGGTTCCCCTTCTCCCAAGTACCTCCTGTTCCCTTAAAACCTAGAACTCCACACCCCCTCTCCCCATCCCCACTCTCCCCCCACACCTCCCCCAGCCGCAACTCACAGTTGCTTCTCTGTTCACTCACTCCTTGGAAGTTTGGAATAAACTTTTCCCTTTTCACCCACAGAGCGACAAGTTTTGTTGTCCACAGTGCCCATTTCATTCAGATGCAATCTTTAAAAGACTAGTGTTTCAGGGCTGAGGGATTCCAGGCTTGGGAGGTAAAAACTCTTAAGTTTAGATCCCCAGAACCCAAGAAAAAGTCAGATGAAATATCTCAATCACCCAGGATCTTAGCACGCCACAGCAAGTCTCTGGGAAGCAGAGACAGAGAGAATCTCCTCTGAAAACTCTCAGGCCCCTAGCCTGACTCACGGAGCAGCAAAGAGATGTTCTTTCAAACCCTGTGGAAAAGTAAGGACTGAGACCCAAAGACTGAAAGGCGAAGGCTCTCCCCTGGCCTCCACCTCTGCTGTGTGCCGTGGCATGTGTGGTCCTGCACACAACAAACATGCAAACACACACACACACACACACACACACACACACACACACACACAGAGAGAGAGAGAGAGAGAGAGAGAGAGAGAGAAGAGTGACCCAACATTAAATCCTCTGTTCTTCAAGAGGCACTGGTAATAAGAACAACCCATCCAACCAAAAATGGGCAGAGGATTTGAACAGATAATTCGTGAATACTTGCACAGGTAGCAGATAAGCCAGTGAAGATTCGGAACACTCCATGCCGACCGGAACCGCAGTCGAACGCCACTATGCAGCCATCGTAACTAGAGATAAAAGAAGCCTGACTATGCCAATTAACAGATGAACTGCAGAGCCGGTGGAACTCTTGCCCACTGCTCAGGGGAATGTAAAACGGTAAAACTGCCTTAAAAAGCTACACCTACATATATATGCCTTGTGACCTCGCCTTTCCAGGTTCATTTCCCCAGCAGAGGAGAGCATGTAGGGGCTGGCAAGATGGCCGAGTGCGTGAAGGAGCTTGCCACACAAACCTAGAGATGCGAGTTGGATCCTCAGAACCCAGGGAGATGTAAAAGGAGCGCTTGGACTCTGCAAAGTTAGCCTCTGACTTCCACGTTTGTACAACATACACTCCGACCCACGCATACACATGTAAACACACAAGAACAGAAGACTGGGCTGTGGGCAAGCCTGTGGCACATTTTCTTAATTAGTAATTGATGGAGGGCCCAGCCTCATTGTGGGTGGCGCCATCCCTGAGCCGAGAAAACGGAGGCGTTTTCTCAATTGAGGCTTCCTCCTTCAGATGACTCTAGCTTGTGTTAAGCAGCCAGAAAAGCAGCCAGCACGGTGTTCGTCTGTGTTTGTGGTGCTGTGAGCAAGCCAGGAAGCAGGACTTCTCCATGGCCTCTGCATCAGCTCCTGCCTCCAGGTTCCTGATCTATTTGAATTCCAGTCTTGATTTTCTTCAGAGATAAGCAGTAATATTTAAGTGTAAACCAAATAAACCCTTTCCTCCCCCAGTTGCCATGATGGTGTCTTGGCCTGAGCTGCCACTGAGGAATATGTCTGTGTCCATGGCCTTATAGCAGTGAGGGTTTGTGTTGAGATCCATGACCCATGTTACCACCAAAGGCCATGCAAATGTCCCTGATCTGGATTGCCGCCTCCGGCAAGGTTGATGAACCAGGGCTGGGCAGAGCCAGTCCCGAGGGCATAAGAGCAGGAAAGCTGGCCCCGTCCCTCACCAGATGTAGCACACTGAAGAGCACATCCTGTCCTGAAATTTGTTGTGCAGCACAGTAGAGCTGGCCCTGGTGGAGTGGACAAGAGAGAACTGGGACCAGGAGGACACGCCCCTTGCTGTCTGCTGCACTTGGGGAGCTTGCCGAGCTGGCCCTGCCCTTCACCTGGGCAGTGCTGGAGTGCTGAGCCTTATTCGGCCAGACACTGAGACCTAGTGAGGGAGCCTGAGCCTTTGCTCTAGTTGAGACACCTGTTGGGGTCACTTCTGTACTGGAGTGACTCAGCACAACCTGCATTTGCCTAGCTACTGCTGATGTACAATAACTTTATTGGCCGGGTTAGTTCCCTCTGTCACTCTGCCCCGCCTCCTCACTCCACCAAAAATCCCCACCCTGTTCCTCCACCTTATATAAACAAAACACTGATACAATAAAAAGAGTTCCTGCTTTGATTGACTCCCCGGGTGGTTATTCTCTGGACTGCAGGAGGTCTGAGCCCTGACACTCACCATCCCCTGAGAAGACCCCTCTCTCTACCAGCCTAGATCTGCAGAGCCCACACTGGAGAGCTGTCCCAGGTGGTGTGAACAAAGGAAAGCAGTCAGGGTGACCATCAGCTACCACCCAGGCCCAGGTCCAGGACAGAGTCGGCTCACCCCAGCATCTGCTCCATCCATGAACTGCTGGAGCACGTGCAGAGGTTGTTACTCCAGAATCAAAGCTGCAAGATCTCCATAACCCAGGGCAACAAGAGGGGATCTGAGAGGAGCCCCAGTGAGGCTCCAGTATGGCGAGTGTAGCCAAAGCCAGAGGCCTCAAACTCACTGCAAGGACCATTTGCAAGAAAAGCTGTTTGGACAAAAGGGTGCATGTGTGACAGACACACTGTGACACACCTCAGCTTCCATGGTAAAAATTTTTGTTTGTTTATTTTCTTTTGGCAGAGAAGTGGCAAGGGCAAAAGATGGGAATAGAGGGACTGGGAAATGACTGGGACTCATGTGAAATGTGAATGTACAAAGAATGATTTGAAACCATGTGAAATGTACAAAGAATCAATAAAAAGTAAAAAAAAAAAAAAAAAAAAAAAAGCAGTGACCGTTGGAATCCAAATACAAGAATGAATCTCAAAATAGTATGTGGAAAAGATAAATTTTAAAAGTTTTTATTTTTATTTATTTATTTATTTATTTATTTATTTATTTATTTATTTTTACAAAATATTAGGAAGAAAACTGGCAAAGTATTAATGACTGGAATCCTAGCAGTGAAATACAAGGATTGCCTTGAGTTCAAAGCTAGCCTGGGCTACAGTGAGGCATTTTCTCTAAAACCTAAACAAGAAAACAAAACAAAAAAAACCAAGACCTGGCAGAGACAAAGAAAGAAACCAAGACAGTTGGTTTGTGGGAAACCTACCTCCTTTTCTCTGCCTTTTTATGTCTAAAAATGAAATCTACCTGCATGTAGCATACATCTCCCCTGCCCCCCTGCCAAGCTAATGACCTTGTGCAATACTTTCCTCGTTGTGACAAGAGGAAGAGAACAGCCCCAGCCTTGCTGGATTGCTAAGGAGATGACATGAGTTTATACTCTCAGGGACATGTGGAGGGTAGCTTCTATTTTGGGTGACGAAGTAGAAATAATCCCAGGACAAGTCCTCTTGGGTATCCCTGGCCAGGCAGCTGCTGGCTGCTCCTTCTCTGAGATTGCACGCTAGGATGCCGACATAGACATCTACAATGGCAGACATATCCATGACGGCTGCTGTGAACGGAGAGCAGTCTGATATTTGCTGTGTGATGGGTTAGAAAGTGAGGCCATCAAAGCAGGTACACAGTGGCTGAGCCAGGGACGTTGGACAAAAATCCCACGTGTTTGCCTCCATCTTTTCCACTTACTATTCTAGCCTTGTGCTATAGAGTAATTTACTTTGTCTTTCAGCTTCCAGTCTGTATGGGCAGAAGAAAGCGTCCTTAGCACACTCTAACTATAAGGAAGGTGTGGGTAACAACACAAGGTGTTTGGGAACCCACTGGAGTACTGAATGCTGGATCCAGTATCCTCGGAGTGTTCCTTAGCCCTCTGTCCAGAGAAGAATGAAATACACTGTCACCAGCCCGGCCTCTGAGTTTGGTCTGGGAGGATCTAAATGGGCTAGTTAGTGCTCTGAATCGCCTTTTCACAAAACTTTGCTGCACACTTGGAGAGTTTAGTTTCTGTTTTTGTTTTTATGTGTCTGAGTGAAGGCTGCAATCCAAGACAAAGGAGCTGGAGATGCTAGGGCCAGAGCCTGAGCATCAGAGCGTTTAAGAAGCTTCTTCAATGAGAGTGGTGGTGGAAGCCTCTTATCCCAGCGCTTGGGAGGCAGAGACAGGCAGATCTCTGAGTTCAAGGCCAGCCTGGTCTACAGCGCGAGTTCTAGGACAGTCAGGGCTACACAGAGAAACCCTGTCTCAAAAAACAAACAAGCAAACAAAAAAGAAGAAAAAGAGGAGGCGGAGGAGGCGGTGGCGGCTCCTTCAGTGGTTCTCATATCCAGTCATGGTTGAGATCTGCTAGTGCACTGAAGGCATGAAACTGCTTCCAACATGGAAAACTCCGTAAAGCAATGGCCGTTATTATTTCTACGTAGCCCCACCAGCGTGGGCTCTGACTTGGCCCGTATGGGCCATTTCTGCTTCTCAGCAAAGTTTAAGCATGGAAGTTCATAGTTATTCCTCTCTTCTCTTTGTGTCTCACACACCTTTCTCCAAGAGCCCGACACACTAAGAGCGAGCTTCCTCCAAGCACTGTCCAGAGATCTGGTTCCTATACTGTCACTGCGTGGGCTTAGCCTGGGAATACTCCAGAATGCCACCCTGGATGGATTATTTCTAAACTCGAATCTGACCCAAACATGCATCTGGGTTTAGGCAGAAAAGCCCGGGAGTTGATACAACCAGAAAACAGAAACAGAGAACTAACAGTAGCTCTTTGTCCTGTTGTCAAGAAGGCAACGTTTAATACCTAGAGGCCTTGTTTACCCATTAGAGTCCATGGATCCAGAAATGAATTGGCAGCCTTTCAGGGGCTAAAATGAAACTTTATATAGCACCTACTTTCTAGATGGGGTTATGGCTATATTTGGGAGACCATAGTTGCCTCAATTTACCCAGCTGTATATTTAAAACCAGTCTCTTCCATTCTAAGACATATCTCACTTTAGAAACAAAATAGTACATGCCAGTTGTGATACACACCTTTAATCGCAACACCTGGGAGGCGATGGCCTTTGAATTCGAAGCTAGCCAGGTCTATAGAGGTCTACACAGCAAGTTCTTCTGGGACACCCAGGCTACACAGACAAACCCTGTCACACACACACACACACACACACACACACACACACACACAGGAGAGAGAGAGAGAGAGAGAGAGAGAGAGAGAGAGAGAGAGAGAGAGAGAGAGAGAGAGAGAGAGAGAGAGAGAGAGAGCTGAGTTGCAAAGTGTTTCAGTGAGAGAATCCAATAAAGCAGGGGGTCCCACGGTAGGTGAACACCCTCTGATCGGGCAGACTGGAACTAGAGGCTGTGAGGGGCTCTTACCGAGCAGGAAGAAGGACAGGATTAACTGCAGCACCGCGGCGGTCTGCAGGCGCCGCGCCAGCGGAATGTTGAGCGGCGCGAACTCGACCTTCATGGTTCTGCTCGGAGGACTCCTTCTGCAGGGTCTGTGGTACCGGTGCCGACCGGGAGGCGGCGGCTCCAGCGGGCGGGGAAGGAACCGATTCGCCCTGGGGCGGGAGGTGAGGGAGGGTGCGCGGGGCTGAGGCGGGATGCTGGGGATTACCGTCCGCAGCAGCAGCAGCAGCAGCAGCGTGAGGCAGGAGCCTGGGCAGTCCTGTGAGAGGTCAGTCTGCCTCCTGCCCAATCGCTAGGGCCTGCGTCTCCACCGGTGTTTGACCATTGCTCATCTGATCGACCGCCAGGCACTCAGCTCCAGCATCTGCCCTTAAACCAACTCTTCCTCTGAAGCCAAGAATTGGGGAATGGGTAGTTTGGTTAGTTCTTGGGGATCCAGCGCTAGTTGGAGGAAAGTTGTGGGACTTGCGTTTATTAGTGCGGGTCTCCACACTACACCGCCCCCAAGGTGTGTGCGTATGCGAGTGTGTGCATAGGTCTCTCTTTGTGTGTGCTTTCTTTTGGGTCCTAAAATTCCTACACAAATCCTGGGTGATTTCCTTTCATTCATTCTATTAACCCATGCATACTGAAAGCACCAAATCTCCATTATTTTTTGAGAAAATGACCTTTTTGGGGGGGCAGGACAAATCTAAGCAAACTAACCATAGAACTGAATAGTATATAGTTACAAGACCCTATTATGGGCACAATACTGAAAGATCTAGAATCTTGTGGGAAGACTTCTTGTGTCTGTTTGTCTTCTCAGCGCTTACCTGCATAGTGTTCTTCAATGTGTGCACAGGAACATGTGGAGAGACCAGAGGTCAATCGCAGATGTTTCTCAACACTATCTTAGCCCTTGACTTTGGTTTTTGAGATAGAGTCAGTGGCTTGGGGCTCACCCAGTCAGGATGTGCTGGCTATCGAAAGAGCCCGGTTGTTCTTGCTATCACCTCACCAGCCTGACTTTTTACCTGGATTCTGGGCACCAGACTCAGATTTTCACGCTTGCAAGCATTTTAACAGTTGAGCCTTCTCTCCAGCCCTTGACCTGGGTATTAAACGATTAATTTAATTATCTGAAGAGGTCTACAGGCAAAGGGTGCAAAGGTCTTCCTTGATGACAAAACTGGTTTGTTTGTTTGTTAGTTTTGTTTTTCTGATCGAAGAGGTACTTTCTTCTAGAGTTCTCTCTGAGCCATCCTCCATGCTAGGTGGGAGATTCTGTGATTGCATACTATGTCACACACTGTGACAGTCTCTTTCCTTGACTCCATAGTAGCATTTCAAAGTATCCATGCCAATTTGCAGCTAGGGAAAGTGGGACTCAAAGCAGACGCCAGCCTGGGCTACCAGACCCTGTCTCAAAAATTAAAACACACACACACACACACACACACACACACACACACACACACACACGAGAAAGAGAGAGACAGAGAGACAGAGACAGAGAGACAGAGACAGAGAGGGACTGAGACAGAGAGACAGAGACAGAGAGGAGAGAAAGAAGAGAAGAGAGAGACAGAGAGAGAAGAAAGAGAAGAGAAGAGAAGAGAAGAGAAGAGAAGAGAAGAGAAGAGAAGAGAAGAGAAGAGGGGGAAAGAGAGAGAGAGAGAAAGGGGGAGGGGAGCTGTTATTGTTGGTAAGTGCTGCGGGCCCTGGCTTGCCCTATCCTGGAAGCTAGGCAGCACAGAGATGAAATGAGATTCAGATGAAAGATGCAAATGGTAGGATATGGGGAACACCTAAAACCCTTGGTCCTAAGAATGGCTTAGAATGTTATTGACGATGCATTTTTCACACCCCAGAAAGCTGCTAGTAAAGAACAACTGAATCTTTTGTTGGAGGTGGAGGATTGGCTTGAAAGAGGGAGTCCGGTTGCTCAGGTGAGTCTGCACTCCACATGCTGACATCAGCATGAACTCAGGTGAGTCTGCACTCCACATGCTGATGTGCATGAACTCCTCATCACCTGCCTCCACCTCCCTAGCGTTAAGGGGCTTACAGGCATGCAACATTAGGATCAGCAAAAACCGTTGTATTTTAAAAGACTTACTTACTTTTCTATATGTGTTTTTTTTCTATTTTGATTTTATGAGTATAGGTGGTCTGTCTGTCTGTCTGTCTGTTTGTGTACTACATGTATGTCTGGTGCCCATGGCCAGAAGAGGTATTAGATTCCCTGGAACTGGAGTTATGGACAGTTGTGAACTGTCATATGGATACTGGATACTGGGCATAAATGTTCTGGAAGAACAGCAACTATTCTTAAATGCCAAGCCACTCCACCCAGACACCTCTTATCACAGTCACCCTCTGACCCAACAGGCCCATCATCTTCTCATCGTTTTATTGTTTTGATATTTTTTTGAGACAGAGTCCCATTCGATAGCTTTGCTGGCCTGGAACTCATTTTGTAGACCAGAGTCAATTTGAACTCACAGAGATTCATCTGTCTGTGCCTCCTAAGTGCTGGGATTAAAGGTGTGTGCCATCACATCACAGTCAGCTCCATCTTCATTTCCCTAATTTGATCAACAGCTGAATCCTTTACTCATTCCTTGGGTGTTCAGTGTGTGTCCATCTGTGTAGACGCTGCGTGGTCACTGGACTTGGGCTATCACTGGCTTGAAAGGATGAGAAAGTTTAACTCTTCAAACTCTTATTGTTTCCTAGAAGCCGTCTTGATCTCTAGAATTAAAACTAATAGGAAGCCACTCACTGTGGTACTTGCCTACAATCCCTGCACTTGGGAGATGAGAGTTAAATCTCAAACTGTGGGACTACTGGCTGAGGTGCTTAGTTAACATATCAAAGTGGGAACCTGGCCACCAGGTTTTCCCAGCATCCCTCAGTCTCAACCTGTTACAGGGTATGGCTGGCATACCCAGCCTTCTACTCTAAATTCTCCTGGCCAGGGGCTGGACTGCTCTTCTCCAAGAGACATATATCAATATATCAATATCTATCAATATATATCTATCTATCTACCTATCAATCTATCATCTATCTATCTATCTATCTATCTATCTATCAGCCATTTTGGTTACCCACCCCTCTTTTACCTTTGGCCATTTTGGCTTCTGATCCCTCCCACCCCCATCCCCCACTCCATCTCTTTATATGGCCAGGGGTCTGTCTACTCTAGTTTCTTCCAGATGTGTCTGTCTCTGGCTATGCTCTCCCTTTTATCTTCAAGAATTTTTCTTCTCCACCATACCTAGGAGCAGTCACGTTTTTTTCATTCATGGGTATTGATCCCATTTTGTGGGTGGCTTGATATTTGGAGAGATACAGATTAAAGGAGGGTTGTGCTTCAAAATTTAACATCCAAGCATCACTGACTGCTTACACCTCTGCATACTTGCTACAAGTTTTACACGCCGTGTCTGATTTTATCACTACAGGGACCTTTTTTATCAATGAAGAAACTGACTCTAAAAGTCAAGCAAATTTTCACACAGGAAAGGATAAGAAAGAATAGAACCAGGTTTTTACTTTGGGGAGATAACTTTTGTCTTTAGCACTCTGGCAAGTAACTACCATAGTAAGACTTTTGCTCAAATAACGAGAGTATTATAGAACGAAGAACACAAGGCCAGACTGGTCAGTTTAGAATGGGGTTGTTCATTCAGTCAACAAATATTTGAGCAAGTGGTTGAAGAAAAGGAATTGTGGAAGATGGTGTGCCTGTATTTGGCACTGCCAGCAACTGACACAACATTCGCCCCAAACATTTGAATCTTACACCATTCATAAAAGTCAATCTTCAGTAGATTTTAGATCTACACATAAAAATTTAACTATAAAATTTCTGCCATAAAGTAGACTGGTAAAATATTTCTCAGATGAATACCTGATAAACAATTTAATCTAGAATGCACAAAATGCTAATAGTTCAACAATAAAATAATAAACTTTGAAAATGAGTAAAATATTTGGAGAGACATTTAAATATACACATTAAAATTTAACCCCTACACCACACTTGATGGAAAAAATGAAGTGACTTCTGTGAATTGTTTTCTGACCTCTAAACCCACCTCATATCCATAAACAAACATGAAATGTAATGGGATATTTTTAAATTGCAATACAAATACCAATGAAAATTCACAACAAAATTGCAAAGGGGAAACCGGGAAGAGAGATACCATTTGAAATGTAAATAAATAAAATAAACAGTTTTTTTAAAAAAAACAAAACACATAACAATTAAACAGATCTTAACTAAACAATAAGAAGGTCACAGTTCAGATTTCCCCATAGATTCCTGAAGTGTAGACTAGATAATTAGGAAATTTAATTTCCTTCCATGCCTTTTGTCTTTGTGCTTTACCATAGTCAACCACGAGGAACAAGTAGATGCAAACATAACTTTTTGCCTCAACTTAAGATGTGCCTATTTTTAAGTTGTAAGTAGATGGGGCTGGGGAGATGGCTCCTTTGGGTAAAACACTGAACACATAAGCGTGAGAACCCGGGCCAGAATACCCAGATCTCAGCTAACACCAGATGGACTAGAGGGGATATGTGTCCTCCGGAGAGAGAGAGGAGGAGGTGAGGAGTCAGGAGAATCGCTGGTCATCAGTGGGCTTGATAGACTGGCATCCACAGAAGGCAAGGGGATGGGGGTACAAAAACCAAAGAGACCCTGTCTTAAATAAGATAGACGGTGTTAGGCTCCAAACGTCAACCCTTCCCCAAATGGCAATGGCACGGACAGTGTCCTAAATGACTTTCTGGGCTGAGCTCAGGCTGGACTTTGACAGTGTAAACAGAAGGACTGCTTACAGACAGGCAGACAGATGGATGGACGGATGGACAGAGTTTATAATCAGCATTTTTTCAGCAACCTGTGAAATGAGTTTCTATTTGCCAGGAAGAACCATCAAAGTCCCTTATTGCTCTCTTTCTCCAGCGAATGGGGTATCTAGTATCCTACTGGCACATGCCTGTGACATGAATGCCCTCCACTAGCCTGCTGGTTCTTCTGCCTCACAAACCCTCTTGCTGCTGCTCCAAACGGCCAGGCTTTTCCGGCTTGCACACTCCCCTCCCGACAGCTGTCCTCACTTTCTTTGAAATCAGTAAGGATTTCCCCACCTCTTTGCTATTCCCTCTCTCCACCCGAGGGAGAGCCACGTGTCAAAGTGCACCAGAGTGACACACCTCCTCCGAGTCCACACTTCCGAATCCTTCCTAAATAGTTCCACCAAACCGGCTGAACATGAGTCCGGGTTGGGGGTGGGGGCGTTCCTGTTCAAACACCACACGGGCTTTGCTAGAATGACAGGCAACTGAAACAATGTGTAATTACTGTGAGTTTTTTCAAAATACCAAACTTTAATCTTGTTATTTAAAAAAAATCCCAGAATTTCTTTCAATTGTTCTCAGTGGATACTTAAGTGGATAAAGTATTAACCTTTCAAACAAGATTAACTTTCATGTATGTGTTTATGTGTGCTGTGCATATCTCTGCAAGAAGATCGTGTCATATCCCCTGGAGCCATGACAGTTGGCTGTGAGCAGCCCAGCATGAGTGCTGGGATTATAGATAATCTACTTATTACTTGATTCTCAACGGTGACTTTACAGCTTGGAACACTGTAAGCTTAACCACTCTGAACGTCTCCCTGTTGAAAAAACAGGAGGAGTAAAGGGACAGGTGTCTTACAACTAGGGGGGGTCAGGCCCTTTAAGAGGCTCTACCCACTTGCCTTCTCTATCTTTTCAGTCATCATCTCCCACTGAGAAGTAGTTTTGGGTTTTTTCTTCCTAGTCAGGGCCAACACTGAAATCACAGTCTTGTCAGCCTCCTGAGTGGCTGGGGTTAAGGGAATGTTTTTGTTTATAGTATTAGGATGGACTGAGGGGGCTCATACTTGTTGGGAAAGTGCTTTACCACCGAGCTACATCCCTAGAAATCAGAAAAGCCATGTAATTTTGATTATAGGTAGTTAGGACACACAGTGAGTGCAAACCAGACAACTATAGAAAATTATATACTCTGCCTATGCCATCTCACTTCTGGAAGACAGTGGATAAGTAGATCAAGCTCCAGTTGACTTAATATTAGAGAGCGTTTATAGCCTTGGGTCACTCAGGACTGTTGGCTTTAGTGTAAATATCTAATATCCAAACGGTGCTTTGCAGGCTTAGAATTGTTTCCACAAGCTTTATTCTGACAGCCATCAGTGGAAGTGCTGTGTCGTTTTTTATGAAGGAGGAAATGGAAGCTGGCAGTGGACAACATACACGTGAAATATATACAATGTCAGTGTGTCTTGTTAATCTTATGCTCTAGTTTAAAATGCACTGCGTTCTAGGGCCGACACAGAAAGAATTTCATACCTGGAGTAGCGCTTTCTCAGTTACTGCCTGAGCCACGAGCACTCCAGGAAGGTAAGGTAGTTCTCTCAGCAATGTTCTCTGTGCATACTGAAGCTCTGACAGGCAGAGCAATCAGCCCCGACCCTATGTACAATGAGAGAGCTAGACTGTCTACAGGTGGTAGGATGAGAGAGAAGAAATGAGCAATAGTGAAATGCGCAAAGAAGAAATTAGCAAAAAAAAAAATCTTTTTTTAAAGATTATTTATTTCCTGTATGTGGGTACACTGTCACTGTCTTCAGACACACCAGAAGAGGCCATTGGGTGCCCATTACAGATTGTTGTGAGCCACCATGTGGTTGCTGGAAATTGAACTCAGGACATCTGGAAGAGCAGTCAGTGCTCTTAACTGCTGAGCCATCTCTTCAGCCCGACTGATATTGTGTTTTGAAATGACACTCTTCCTTATAATAAAGGCAATGACTATTAATTATAGTTTTGTAAACTATAAAATGTATAATGAAGAAAATCATTGCACCACCTAGGGATAGCTATAACGCTTGGAAGTATATCATACACTGTTGTTTTTAATCATACCCACTATTTATATTTACTCAATTTAGAAAAATTAATGATTTTAAGCATATATAATAACTTTGTTTTAAAATTACTTGTCTTTACATGTTAAAATTTCCACAGCACATGGGCTGTGGTGGTGTATGCCTTTGATCCTAGTACTTGGGAGGCAGAGGCAGATGGATCTCTGTGAGTTCTGGGCCACTCTGGTTTATATAGAATTCCAGGATAGCCAGGGCTACACAGAGTGACTCTCTCTCTCTCTCTCTTTCTCTCTCTCTCTTTCTCTCTCTCTTTCTCTCTCTCTCTTTCTCTCTCTCTCTCTCTCTCTCAAATATCTCACAGCATTATATGCATATATAATGTGTGCATGTTCCCTGCTGTTGTGATAAAATACTCTAATAAAGCAACTTAAGGGAAAGGGGGCAATTTTAGTTTACTGCTTAAGGTACAGTCCTCAAATGTGAGGCCATTCTGGCACGGCCCCATATACCTGTGGAAAATGCCCAGCCCAGCAGGGACATCCTTGGTCTGGTCTGGTGGCTGGAAGCGCTGTGAGGCCTGTTCTGTTTCTCCATCACAGCTGCTTTAGATAAGAAGAGTCAGGCCATGATTTTAAAGCTTTATTATAGAAAAGTAGGGGAAAGAAAAGAGCTAGAAGAGTAAAGAGGGAAAGAAGAGGTAGAGAGGCTAGAGCGGGCCATGACCACATGGAGAGAGAGGGAAAGAATGGAGAGAGAGGGGGAACAGGGGAGTAAGAGAGAGGGGCAAGAGAGAGAGGAGGGGTCACGCAGCCCCTTTTATAGTGGGCCAGGCTACCTGGCTATTGCCAGGTAACTGTGGGGCAGGGCAAACTTGGCTGTGTCCAGGTGTCTGTGGGGGTGGAGTCCAGCCAGAACACGAGGGGCCTGGCCCTACATGACTGATGGCCACAGGGTCATGTCCAACACTCAAAGAGAGAACTCAGGGTGGCAAGAGCGTGAAGCAGCTGGTCACACCACATCAAGGACTAGACAGGGATGAACTCCAGGTTCCCCGGCCGAGGCAAGAGTCACAACCGTAATTATGATGCGTCTTTCCACATCGTGATCAAAATAACCCTTCACAGGCATGCTCAGGGACCCATCTCCCCGGTGGTTGGAGATTCTGTCAAGTTGAAAATTAACACTAACTACCACAACAGTCAACACTATTTTTGACCTATATTTTACTTTGGGATATGTGAAACATGCTGGGTAAACATTCTACCCCTGGCCCTCTGCATGGCTTTCAATGTTCATATTAGGTTGTACCAAAACAGTTTAATCAAGCCGTGTTGTTAGATGTTTCAGCTGTTTCAATTTTTTCTATATTACCAAGAATGATACCAGTTTGTTCTTTAGAATAACTCAGAGAATGGAATTTCATGATGAAAGAGAAAACATGTTTATGAAAGTTACTACTTTGCCAACTTGAGTAGATGTAAAACCCAGGAGTTGGGGAAGTACACCACCAGCTGTTTGTAAAGGCTGAGTCCAGAGAGGAAAAGATCTGTCTTGTGTATAGGTTCCACCCTATGGGCTAAAGACCTGGATGGAATGAATACACATGAAGGGAGAATGCTCAGAGAGCACCCACATTTCCCTCCCTGCCTCCTGACCCTCCACGATGTGAACTGAACCGCCTCTCCTTGCCTTGCCCACCATGACAGACTGAATGAGCACTTTGAAAGGATGCCAAAAATATTTTTTTCCCTTGAATTATTTCTGTCGGATGTTTTTGGTCACAGCAATGGGAAAAGTAACTGGAGAAGTAGGGTCATTGCTGTAACTAAACTTGACAATGTGGTTCTTTGGCCTTTGGAACTGGTTTCCAGGAGGGAATTTGAAAAATAACACCATAATTATTAAAATAGCTTGGTACTGGCATTGAAACAGACACTTTGGCAGTGGATCCAAATATATGTGGAAATTTAATATGTGATATTACAAACTGGATGGGGAAAAGAAACTTTTTAATAAATGGTATTGGCATTGCTGTTTGAAAATAAAATAAAACTGGCTTGTTCATTAACTCCAAAAACCAAAACAAATTTCAAAAAAGATCTGAGATTTAAGTGGAAAAGAATTCTACTGATGTACTCAAAGAGGAAAACATAATTTTGAAAAAATGTGTGGAGGAAGACTTTTAAAAATACAATCTAGCCTCTAGAATCAATAGAAAAAATAATTTAAATTGGGCTGAAACTTTGTAAATCTCTGTGGGGAAACAAACCCTAAAAGTAAAATATCAAGAACTATTTCTCTTTTACTCTCCAAATAGCATTATTTACTTTGTTTCCCACACCCATCTATAACTTCTTAAAACACACTTATGGTGACATATCAGGGAAAACAAAGAAGCATTTTAAAACCTATTATGAAGGTTTTAAAACCTTCTGCTATTGTGAGAGCTAATTTTATGGTCAAATGGCCGAGTTAAAAGATCCCTTAATAAGTAGCCAAATACTGTTGGTTGTATGTTTCTGAGAGGTGAGCATTTGAGAGATGAGCTAAGTAAGGTAGATGCTCTTTCTGAAATCATTCTTTGCTTGACTAAGCTAAGACAGTGATCTTTTCCTGCCCTCAGTGTTCCTGGTCCTCAGAGAAGTTCCACACGTTCAGACCTTCAAGCCATTGTGTATTAACTGGGTGTTCAGTCTGTAGACAACAGATTGTATAACTTCTCAGTCTCCTCATTTGCACAGGCTACTACGTGACTATCTGTCTGTCCTGCCTATCTGTCTGCTATCTCACCGTTTTTCTCTGGGGGAACACTAATACACCCTGCCCAGGAGCATTCCTTCCACCATACTAGATGGTCTGCATTTGTTGCCATAGGCTTTTATTTTACCTTACAGTTCCACCATTTATGCATGCTTGGAAATATAATCTTTAAGTTAGTGCAGCATCCATTTCCTGTTACCGTAACAACAATTAAGGTTTCAGATTGGCCCCAAACTTAGACAAAACAATGCCACCTATTTGTATTTGGGATGTACTATTTTTTCCTCCAAATATTTTTCAATCAATCAGCTGTTGCCATTTGTGATGAGTACCCATGGTGTACTTTGTTCCTCTAGTCTTCTAAGAGCCTTTTTAGTCATCAAAAAAAGGGCACACAGTAATTGTTTGTAATGAGGAAAATCATGGCACATTGTTTGGGAGAGATGGTGGATACAAACAGACACTGAGAGCAATAATATTGATAAGACAAAAATGATGATATCTGCCCTATTTCCAGGAGCAGTAACTGTGCTGGTTAGTTAAGAGAATCATTTCTAACTCTTACAGTAATTTTTTCTAAGTTATGTATAACCATCTCTATTTTGTAGATGAGAAAACTGAGGTTATGGCCATAAAAAACTCTGCAGTAAGTGCACACTTACTGCAGTTGAGGGGCAGAAAGCTACACATGGGACTTGCCGTAAGTGGACATTAGTGCAGTGAGAAACTTAAGGGTCTTGATGGCCTAAGTCTGGCCTCAGGTCTGCTTCCTCAAATGAAGGGCAGTGGTGGCCCTTGCTTCATTTCTCCTGCGGAAGCAATGTTTCTGCTCTGCCTTACAGGTTGTGTCCTACAGTCCATGGCTGTTTCGTTATCTCTCTGCTTTGCTGTATTTTTTTTTCATGGCTGATGAAAGAAAGTACCACAAACTTTTGATTTCAAATAGAAACTTGAGTCTTGTGTGGTGACTCACAGTCTCATCTCTCAAGACACCTTGAAGCAGGAGGATCTCTGACATTTTCTGGCTATGCAGAGCTACGGGATGAGTTCCAGGACTGCTTCAGTCACAGAGTCGAGCATTTACCTCAAATTATAAAGAATAATAAATGAGATGAAACAGAATTTTGTTATATTCCAGGTCTGGAGGCAAGAAACCCAAAAGCAGTTTTACTGGCCCAAATCCAAGTTTTTTGGGGGCTGCCGAATAGACTGGGAGAGACTTTTCTCCTTATCTCTTCCAGTTTCCGAAGGTTACCTACTTTACTTTTACTTTTTGTAGAGACCTTACTGAACCACTGCCTTCCGCTTACTGAGGCTGCATGCAGTTGCATTCCATCCTAATAACCTCGGCTAAGCTCTATCTCAAAAAAACCCTTCGCTTATTCCACACAGGCTCCGATACCACCTAAAGTAGCATTTGCAGGCTACAAGGGATTAAGTCCTGACATCTCAGTGGGCCATTATTTGACCTCCTGTCGTCCCTCAGAGTTGTTGTAAGGAGGTCCTCTGCTCGGGCACATTTCAGGCTTAGTACAGCATGTGATAGAAAAGTTCTGCGGTCTCTAACAACGCCTACCCATAAGGTTGCTGTTGCGTTCAAAGAAGGCTTGGGTATAAAATCTGTAGAGTTTCAAGAGAGTAAAGGGATTAAGTAAAAGCCGGGCAGTGGTGGCTCCTTTCCAGGAAGTCTTGCACCCAGTTATCTTGCCTTTCAAACACCTCGGGGCTGACTTCTCTACCTGGAAGTCCTCCCCATCGCTCTAGCGCTCCGCCTACCCAATTTGGCAGCTTCCTTATGGCTTTGGGAGAATCCGGTCCTCTGAGGTCTGTCCGCACTCTTGCATGTCAAAGTAGAGATAATTCCACCCGATTATATCTATTTTCCAACCTTTTTGTTTATCAGCACAACAGAACAGATATTAAATAATTGAGAGAGTCGTATTTTCCCACATTCGGATGGAAAACGGGTGCGCAAATTGTTGAATTTAGGCAGGCATCACATGAGACAGCTCAAGAGAGGAGCGGCGGGTCCTTTGCTCTAGGGTTGCTGAGGCCCCGCAACGTGGCGCAGGCGCAGTGTGCACGACTCACCATGCCGACTGTCAGCGTGAAGCGAGACCTGCTCTTCCAAGCCCTGGGCCGGACCTACAGTGAGTGCCCGCCCGGTAGCCTGGTCTCGGTGCCTGCGGGAGCCAGGCTCGCCCTGCAGAAGGCCGTGCTGGCGGCGTTCGTTCCGCCACGCGGGGTTTGGCTCAGCACGGCCAGAGTCCTCAGGGGTGCGCTGATGGGCGTGGAGACTCTGCAGGGCTGAAGTAGCTTCTCGGAACCGGCTCTGCGGTGGCTCCGTTGCATCACCAGCGCGTGTTGGGCTCTCTGTGTCATTCATTCAGAGACCGAACTCCTCCTGCGTGCCTAGCACCAACTTTGGTTTAGGGACACAGACAAGGAAACATGCCCTGGGTTACATCATGAATGTAGGCTGTGCAACCAGATTGATATAGAACCGGACACGTTTGAGAAAGATGCGGGTCTCACTATGCAGCCCAGGCTGTTTTCGAACCGTTAGCCTTCCTGCCTCCGTTTTTTTGAGTGCCTGGGTAACAAGAGTGTGCCACCAAGCCCGTCAGTGGCTTTATTTTAGTGTTGACTAGACTCCAGAAGTGTGTCAGGCAGTGTTTGAGAGTAGAGATGTGTACATGACGCAGAAATGAGAAAATAACAGACCGTGACGTTAGTCAAACGGTTTATTGGATGTGCTACATGTTTCTGGGATAGGAAACCAGGTGATGTGCAGGGGTAGCACTTGATAAGTCACATTGATTTGAGCCCTGACTAGAATCTCTTCTATGGGCTTAGCATTCATGATACACCTCTTTCTTCCTCAGTTGTAAAACTAAACCATGGTAGTGGGCGCGGGGGGGGGGAGGTAAATATTAGTCAGATTATCATTTCCTACCCAGATGTGGACATCTGCTTCACCCTGTAATTATCAGCTTCTATAAAGGTCATAACGAGTGTTTTATGAGAGCCTCCCCCTTTTTTTGAGTATTAGAGGCCAAAATGATAACACAATGGAGCAAGTACAGCTGGTCATAGTAAGACAGTACTGATGTCAGTACAAATAAACTTTTAAGTTTTTTTTCCTAAAGGTGGGCTTTTAGGCATTACACCCCCCCCCCCACACACACACCCTTCCCCGTGTTTGTCGGTTTTGTTGCTGTTCTTTGGAGACAGAACCTTATTCTGAAGTCCAGGCTGGCTCTAAACTTGGGGCAATCCTCCTGACTCATTCTCCCAAGTGATAGATACAGTTATAGTTGTGACCAGGAACTGTCCCAAGTCCTCAGAAACAGGAAATAGAATGTGGTTGGAATGTGGTTTTAATTTCTTAACCAGTTTCTGTTATATAATAGGCTTATTTATATCCCTCACTTATCCTGTTATCCTAAACCATAGTCTCTCTACTAGCGGTTGCTGTCTCTGAGCTGCATAGAGGGTATGTGGCAAGTTTAAGGCCTTTAGAATCAGTTCCTAGTCAGGCCCTTATCTCTGGTAAAGTACTTAATTGTCTGAATTTTAAAAGACAAAGAGGCTTGTAACCTGTTCGCTATTATCAGATAATGTTTTTAATACATTGTTTCCTTTTTCCTCCACTTTGAAAAGGTGAGCGATCAAATAAGCTAGATTTCCCCACACAGACTGCTAAGATTCTTTCATACATATTGATGGTATTTGAGGCATACATCAGCTGGATTAGTACTAATCTTCATTGTTTCTCTTGTCTTCTTTCTTGAAACCTTTCTTTTTAAATGTCAGTTCAGTGGCAGTTGGAAGTGGAAAAGGCTATTCACCAAAACAGTGAGTTTCCAAATGAAGTGTGGATCCCTCATTTGTTCTCTTGTTTTCAGATAATGTCTCATTTGTGCATTTACATGTCACCTTGTTGAGACCTCCAGGGTTTCCACCCTTCCGAATTCACTGTTATTTCCAGCTGCCACCATCATCTTCCATTTCTCTTTGCAGGTTTTGTTACCCAGGGCATTTTGTTTCCCCTGATTCCCTTGCAGCAGCTCTGTCCTCTAAATCCTCCCTGTGACTGCCTTTCTGTTCAGTTGGTTTTTTTTGTTGTTTGTTTTTTGATATTTATTTTCTTGTGAACTGGTTTCTGATGGTTCTTTGACAGCCCCTGCGCTGCCACAGTACCAAGTCTCGGTGTAGGCCTGGGGGATTGACAGATTTCATTTTGCCCCAGCCTGCAGGGGTTTTTGACAGGGGACCCTAGGAGAGAAGGGCAGAGAAATAGAGACAGGAGACGTGAAGAACAAGGACAAGACCAACTTTGTTCAAGGCCCCAAAACTGTATTTTCTTAGGGAACTTAAACAGGCAGGGAAGAAGTAAGGCAAGTGGGATTTTCCACATAGCCCAGGCATTCAGCCAAGGTGAATCTCTGGCAGCTGTAAGATGTTTTTTTCTTCTGGGAGGGGACAGTGACCATTAACCACCCGATCTCTCCAAGGTCTGTAGCTGAGGAGAAGTCAAAACGTAAGCCTATCTTTAAAATGAACTCTAAACATAAAGTAAGGTCAGTTTGGCTCCTGGCATCTCCTCCCTTTTTATTTAATTTTTGTGAGGCCGGCGAGAAAGTGGACATCTATAGGTCTCATTGGTGCACGAGTGGGCGTTAACCAAAAAGGGGGGAAGCAGTGACCCAACCCCTCTCGTGGGGAACAGAGGATTGATCTTCCCACAACTTAGGTGGCTCTTGGTGTCTTTTGGAGAGGAGGGGCAGAGCCTATCTTGGTGGGAGACCTCCACATAATGTAGTGTTGTCCGAGGACCGACACCAACCCCTAGGCGAATCAGGTGTGCTTCATGGGGGATTCAGAAGCGGACAATTGGGTCCTCTCCCTTCAATGCCTTGCTTTACACCCCTTGCAGGTGCCCACACTGAGTTCACGCCATGTTGAACCAGTGTGCATAGTTCTGTGTTGCTGTGCATCCCCCGTGGGGGCGATGTCATCGCATGGCTCAGCCAGGCCTCTATCAGCCAAATCAAGTTGATGATAAAGTACCTGTATGGTTTTGAATGCCACAGAGTCAACCTGTTGTCTAATAAATCTTATACATAAGCAAAGGCCCAACAAGGGGCATCAGGAGGGAAACCATGCTACCAATCAGTGGCAGCTCCAGAAAATTTCTGTCTCTGAAGATCTTTACTTAGCATATGGAGTTGATGCATCTGTAATTCTATCAGGCCAGATTTATTAACATAATAGCATTTTTCCTTAAGAAAAAGGCAGGTTCCACCCTTCTCTGCTGTGAGAAGGTCTAAGGCACAGCAATTCTGCAAGGCAACTTGGGCAAGTGGAGTTCTTTGCCCTTGCAGAGAAGCCAAAGATTTAGAGGTAGTCAGGGAAAGGCCGATAACAAAAGGCAAAAATAATTCACGTTTCTCTCTTCTGAAATGTTCAGAAGATATAAAAAATTCTGCAGGGGGATGTTGAGTCTGCAGATGTCTGTAGTGTCAGCATTAGCAGGAGGCGTCTAAAGGTGTGAAGGGCCACGGCTGTTTTCAGTGATCAGCATAGCTTATTAACCACTCTGGCAGCTAGCATGCTCCTTCAGCATCCTGCAGAAAAAACACAAACATGCCCTCTTCCCCACACTCAGAGAGTTCCTTGGCATTGAAATTCAAAAAATTTTGTGGTGTACGGAGATGTGATTCTCCCCTCTTTTATTTATAAAAATACTGTTGTAAAGTTCTATGGGCCTGTTCTACAATATCTTGTCCTTGAGGATTATAAAGAATCTTAGTAATATGATTAATATTAAATTGTTAACAAAACATCTCAAATGACTGACTGTAATAGTCAGTTATAATATTTGTCTTAATCTTAATTTGAAACATCTAGTATAGAAAAACAACATAGGCAATGTCTAATTTTAGTTTTAGTTGCTTCTCCTGTTAAAACAGTTGTAAATAGAAAGCTTGAAAAGCTGTCAATAGTCATATATATATTTTTAACTTTTTTAAATCAGAAATATGAGTTACATCTATTTGTCTTGATTAGGTACGAATCCTCAAGGAGTAACACTATTATGTGGTACATGAAAAAATTGAGGACACTGAGGACAAGTCTTTATAATTTGACTTGTACATTTTTTAAAAATATCAAATTATTGTCTTAAGCTATTATTATTTTGATGATGTAAAGACTGAGATGGTTTGACTAATTGTTCTTGTGTAAAGTCTATAATCTGCCTAATATGTAAACTTGCTGTGGCATTGTCCTCATTAAGGAGTCTGGACAATCTAGTATGAGCTTTTGAGTGTCTGAAAAGCAAGAAACAGTATAAGCTTCTTAAATTAAGCTGCATTTATATAAAATTTGAAAATTAGCAATATCTATAAAAATTAATTTTAAGCAATTGTAAGCCATGAACTATCTATTTTAATTATCAGTCTATAAATTAAAAGCTTGATTATTTAACGTTTTAAAAACAGTGGCTATAGCACGTAATTTAATTATTTGTGAAGCAGGAGGAAAATTTAAGAGAATAAACATGTGATCTTATTATATATATTTCTCTATCATTAGAGGAGCTGTTTATAAATATAGCAATTGTATTTTTTATTGACTGTATGCATACATTTACAAAAATATATAGAGAGGCAAATTTTAAAAGCTTGTCTTTGGAATAATGATTATCAAATTTGCCTAAAAAGTTTGCTGTGCAATAGACCGAATATTAGTATTCTGCAATAACCAATGTAATTGTTGTTTGGACTAAGGAATAAATATTCCATCAAGTCTTTTTTTTTTTTTGTAAAATATTTTTATGACTCTATCTTACAATTTTGTATTAACATAGCAACAGATTCATAATAGGGTGTTCAAACTTTACTTGGAGGTGAAGAAATATGAATTTACATTAATGGTCCCTTTTGCCAAAGGACTGCTGTGAAACAGCCAACAATTGACTTTTTTGTAAAGTAAATTATCCCTCATCAGCCGGGCGGTGGTGGCACACACCTGTAATCCCAGCACTTTGGGAGGCAGAGGCAGGCAGATTTCTGAGTTTGAGGCCAGCCTGGTCTACAGAGTGAGTTTCAGGACAGCCAGGGCTATACAGAGAAACCCTGTCTCGGGAAAAAAAAAAATTATCCCTCATCAGTTAATTGTCTAGGGAATTAGGATTTGCATTCCCCTTGAGACTACCAAACAGAGGTTTAAGTTCTCCTGTGGCAAACTTAAGATCTTAATCATTTAAATCAAACTATTTGAATTTTCTGTGCCACAATTTGTCTAGGATATTACCGATTTACTTACCTGATATATGTTTTAATTACAAATATGGATGAGTCAAAATCTTAAGCTTGTGATTGAATTGTAAACTGCAGCTGATGGAACATTGACAGTTAAACTATTTTTTAAAATTTCTTTTGTAATATTAGAACATGCCCATAATTTTGAAGAACAAAACTCAGTTTTAAACAATCTATTTTTTAAGTTAATATCAAGAGCATTACTTTCACATACAAAGTTTGACTGCCAGTTCTTACTTATAAATGCATGACAGAGTAGCTTTTAATGCATCAGTAAAGAGACAATGTTTTAAATTCTATCTTTTATAAGTCTAGTTTCTAGGATAAGAATTACATAAAACATTATCTCAACTTAGAAGTGTCTTTAGAGACCTGTTTTTCTGGGTTGGCTCATGTCACCTGTTCTTTAGAATGACTCCAACCCTGAGTTACCAATTTTAAGCTAACTTTCTGTTATCAATGTTATAAAATTTTAAACATACCCAATAACTTATAAGTCAATATTCTATAACCAAGACATGCAGAACATATTTATATCTTAAAAACCAGTCAGAAACAAACGTGAAGTTGCTATAAACATATACTTATTTAAACCAGAGAAAAGTTTCTTACATTTTTTTTAACTGTAGTTTTAAGAGAAAAGCACCTGTCACTTGTTGAGCCCAGTAAACACAATCACAGAGGTTTCTCTAGGAAAAAACAGCCATCAGCTCTCTTATCAAAGATGTTGAAAAGCTGTTGGCCCCTTTAAGAGCGGCTTGTGTAGATAGCCAGCCCCTAGCAGGACTTCTCCAGCTGCACTTGACTCCCAGCCACAGTGCAGGTAACTTATCAGTTTCTCTTGTGCAAACTGAGACTGCCTTTTAAACAAGTTAAACTAAATCAAACCGTGGACAGCCAGCAGATAAAGTTTTAACCATTTTTTAAAAACATGAAACATACAACAATCATTCATACAAACAAAATAAACATAAATTGACAGACATATGGACAGACATATGGTTCACCAAGGACAGACAATAGAGAGGGAAGTGAACTTGATGTCCCTAAGAGATCCAGATATCCTAACAAGAACTAAGGGTATCTCCAGTAGGATCCAGAGAAGGGAGCAGGACGTCTCCCTCTTTCCTCTCGTCCCCAGGAGACACCTGAATAGCTTATAACCATTTTCCTTCTTTTGATACAACACCCCAGACGCAGAACAACTGCTTTTCTGAAACCTACTTTCTCTTGTTCAAGATCTAACTCTTTATCTCCTTCTTCTTCTGGGAATTCTGCCAGAAAAGGGAGAGGAGGCACAGTGGCAGCCACTGATAGTTGCTCCCCAGCGCCCTGCTTTTCTAACCTCTCCAATTTCTTCTCAACATATATAAGTTTTTCATTTATATATTTACCATTTCTACTTCTGAGAGCCATGCACAGTATAAATACAGTTGAGCTAAGAATTTTTCTAGCATCTTTTTTTAATCTTTGTTTTTTTTGGTTTTTAGTCTTTTTATTTTATTTTATATAAAATTACAACATTTGTGAAGATCTTACTTTTTAACCCTTATTCCCATGCCTTGAGGGTCTCCTTGAGACCATAAAGAAAAGCCTCCTGCTTTACTTAATACCTGTCCCATAATGCGTCGTCTGATTTACCCTGGATCTCCCACAGACGGGTGTTTCTGTGGTGATCAGTTACCCTGGATCTCCCACAAACCAGTGCTTCTGTGGTGATCAATTACCCTGGATCTCCCACAGACTAGTCTTTCTGTGGTGATCAGTTACCCTGGATCTCCCACAGATGAGCGTTTCCGTGGTGATCAGCACCGACCTGATGATCCAAATGAGGAGCGGCTGCTCCTGTAATCCTTATTCAGGAAGGGGCCCCACGTCCGGCCCCAGTTGCCCCGGCCTGCTGGGGTTTTCGACAGGGGACCCTAGGAGAGAAGGGCAGAGAAATAGAGACAGGAGACATGAAGAACAAAGCCAAGACCAACTTTGTTCAAGGCCCCCAAAACTGTATTTTCTCAGGGAACTTATATAGGCAGGGAAGAAGTAAGGGAAGTAGGGTTTTCCACGTAGCCCAGGCATTCAGCCAAGGTGAATCTCTGGCAGCTGTAAGATGTTTTCTTCTTCTGGGAGGGCACAGTGACCATTGACTGACTACCTGATCTCTCCAAGGTCTATAGCTGAGGAGAAGTCAAAACCTAAGCCTATCTTTAAAATGAACTCTAAACATAAAGTGAGGTCAGTTTGGCTCCTGGCATCATTTCTTCAAAGTTCTCATGAATCTTGTGAGTGAGATTTAAATTCTCCATCTCTGTCTTACTCAGAGTTAAGCCCTGCTCCTTCAGCTGCTTCTGGGTTTCACCTGCATCTGTTTAACTTGAGAAGTTGAAGTTCACTTGTCTTAAGTTCTTCAACCTTAGCGCCCATTTCCTTGATGCTCTCCTGCGGCTCACTTTCCACATGAAGGGCCTCGTGTGTTCTTCTCAGCTCTTCTCTTTCCTTAATTAGAAGTTTTATTTCCTCTAGACTTTCTTCAAGTTGTTTACTCAAGCGGAGCCTGTCACTCTCCACACTCTGCAGGGCTGTGTCCTTGGGGAGGAGAAGCGCCCTAACTTGCTCTAGTTCATCCTTCCTCCCTTGAGCCTCACTAGTTTCTTTTAGATCAAGTTGTTCCTGTTTCTCAGAGTTCTTGAACCCTTCTCTCTAGTTTAGCAGTGGTCGACTCCAGTGACCTGGTGTCTGATGGCTCTTCAGTTTGGGCCCTGTTCTAGTCTGGTATGGTAAGTACTGCTGGAGCCGCCTGTGTGCCACACAAACGGGTTTTTAGGTTTGCCATTTTATTATAGGGGTTTATTCATAGTTTTACTTTTGGTTCTTTCTTTCATCTAAGTTTTAAAAATACAGCTTAAAGGAATAAGGAATAAGATTCAATATATTTTAGTAGTTCATACAATTTGATTGCCATTTAGCTGACAAAATTTTTGCATATAACAATCTGATTGTTTGCTATTTAGTTTCTGATGGTTAAGATTTGACATTTGGTGGTCCTGTATCTTACTCCAGGTTGCAGATCTGAAGTCAGGTCAAGAGCTCATTGGGGCTGGAGAATCTGCTTCTAAGTTGTTTCTTAAATCATCACCATCATTATTATTATTTAGACGTAACCCATTTTTTTATGTATAAGTGTTTTGCTGTGCATCATGTGCCTGTCTAGTGCCTGTGGAGGCCAGAAGAGGGCAGATGATTGTAAGCCATCGTGTAAGTTCTGGGAATCAAACCTGGGTCTTTTGCAATAGTAACAAGTGCTCCCAGCTGCTGAGCCATCATCTCTCCTCTGCTAGGTTTTCTTAAGTGGTATCAGAGAGTTTGGTTTACCCACTGATGTTTTCCAATTCCTTCCACCTTGGCTTTTGTTAATTTGTCCCAGAAGGAGACCTCGAGAGAGAAGGTAGATGGGAGAGCCTAAGTACTATAATTTGTGTTTGATAATTGCTTGGAAGTGCTATTCCATCCTTTTCCATATTCTGTTGGTCACAGAGGCCAATCCTGACCTTGTGTAAGGGGATTAGACAGTTAGGTATCTTGGTATCGTTCTCTCCACACAGCCACCAGATGGTTCTTGTACGGTACCATCAAAGTCCACAGTGAGACATCTGAACCTGGTTCTGATGTAAATGAGGGATCTTGGGATGTTTAGCATCTTGTGATAGATGAGTTAACCAGCCACCTGAGAAGCTCAAGCATTAGGATAGGTATCGTCCATACATCTAAGATGCCCATAGAGAAACATAGCTGGGTTACCTACTAGAGGGGAGAAAATGGAACTCACAGAGGAGCCATTGGTCCATGGCAGTTCTGAGACTGAGTGGCAAATGCTGGATGGTCTTGATTAGGTCTCAGGCCTGGGATAATTCTCCATGGCTCTGCGCCTTGCCCTCTAGGCTCTGATTCCACCCTCTGAGTGATCCCCAGAAAGCATGTGCTTCACAGCTGATTAGCGTTCTCATTCTACTTCCTGTCAATAGAATTTTAGGGGCTCAAAGACTTCCTTTTGTCTTGCTTCCGCCCCTTTCAGTGTAAGCTGGCTATGTCTGCGAAGTGTTTTTTCTAAAAACTTTCTGGGTCTTTGGTCAATTTTTTGGTGGATTCCTTTTCATTAGTTAAAAACCACAGACTCCAAAACCTCTGAAATGAGCTGTTTCAGTACTTTAAGGTTTTTTGTACAGTGTTCTTAATTAAGCTTTGTTTGATTAATTGGATTTGTGAGGCGCACCCCTAATTTCTTTATTACACCTTTTGTTTGAACAAATTGGGCCTTTGATCTGCCTGAAGGTTTTTCAGTCAGACTGTTGATTCTATCTCAGGCCTAGGATTTGGTTTCTGTCCAGAACTTACTTAATTTTAGCATTGCTTTACATTTAGAAGGCCAAAAAGAAATTTTTTTTTGAAATCACCAACATCCTGGCTCTTTTTTGTTTAATAGCTGTTTCTCCGTTTATCTCTTTGTACGTGAGTGGTAAAGACAAAACAGAACAAACAAGCTGCTCTTTGAGCACTGATCAGAAGACTTAGTAGCATCATTCTCTGCAGTGCCAGTACCTGCAGCAGTGGTGCTGATGGAGTTTCTCTCTTATGTGACAAGGACACCCTTGCATTTTCCTGCAGTGCCACCTTGCCATTTTAAGATCATTGAGCTTCAGCCGATAGCGGTTTTTTGTGGCCCTTGGGTTTTCTTTTACAGTTCTCAAAGCCTGCTTTGTGATTCCAAAACTATTCCCAGAGTTCTGGTGCCACTTCCTTTACAGGGACGAAGATTCGTATTAGTCTGTTGCTGCATAACAGATTATCCCGTTTCTTAGGAGGACAAAACAATATGCCTTTGCTACTTCACATAATATCAGAGTGATAGGGATCAGAGAGGGTTAGCTGGGTGGTTCTGTCTCTAGCGTTCTTGCTAGGTGGCAAGCAAGCTGTCATCTAGAACTACAGTCACCTCACGGTTAGCTGAAGTTACTAGCTTACTCATGTGACTGTACCATATATAAGCTCACAAAGGTGAGCCAGGAGGCAGGATCGTGTCAGACCATATTGGAGGCTAGGTACCTTAGTTATTGCCTGCCTCTTGTCACTTAAGTGAGCTGGGAGGCACCCATTCCTGCTCACTCACCATTTCTCCTGTAATTAGCCCACCATTGAGCCTTACACATTCTGCTTCTGACATTTTTCATGTTCCTTCATGCACATATTCTGTTGGTGTGTGAGAACAGCTCTGTGTTTCACCTGCACTGTTGTAGGAGGCTCCCCTTTCCGATTATCCTCCATCTTCCCTAAAAAGTCTAAAAAGTTCAGATGTAAGGAACCAAGCTTGGTCCCTATGACTGTGAGAGAAAGACATGGGAGTCGAAGGCAGGAGGATCCAGAGTGTATGCCAGCCTTGGCTATACATAACTTGCAGGCTGGCCTGGTCTATCTATGAGGCCTTGTTTCAGAAAAATAACAAACCAAACCAAAATGAAGATAGAGAGCTAAGGGGTCAGGGGAAGCCTATCTTATCAGGGTTTGCCCAGCTGGAAAGCTCCTGGTAACCTCCCAAGTTGCTTGCAGGTAGGACAGAGGGCAGTCTCTTGGCTGTCATGGCCTACCCTTTTTCTACCTCTTGTGTCCTGTTCCTTCCTAACACAAACATTATTCTTCATCCACACTGAACTACTTAGGAGTTCCCAGCTTTGCCAAGCACTTGATTCACTGCCTTCAATCTTTGACTAATGAAGGCATCCTTTATGCAGCTCTGAGTGAACCCAAGTGGAGCACTGTGCCACCCTGAACCTTGCACTGAATGTATTTATTTACTCTTATGGGTTCTTTGCTTGAGAAGGAAGTAGTTTGGGCAGGAATGGTAATTTATTTATCTTCATAGCCCTGGCATCTAGTACTGTTTCTTGGCACATAATGGCAGTAAATATTTATTAAATTGAATTGAAGTTTGATATCTAGGCCAGACAAGTCTTTTGTTGTAATTTTATTTTGATGTTCGGAATTGAACCTAGGGCTGGTGACATACTAAAGATGCATTCTACTGAGGCTAACTCCTCACCCTGGATCAGGAAACCTAAGACATCTGGTTCTTCACTAGAATATAATGGTAATTGTGGTGTATGTTCGGTGTTTGGTAAATGAAGACTTTAAAAAATGCTGTCTTGGGTAACAAAACAAAGTGAAATAAGAAAGAACTTACTAGTTTTGTAGACTGACAAAGTTCTCTTTGTGTTTCAGAGTATTAGGCTAGGTCCATTTCCATTTATACCTTTTTAAGGTTACATCCTAAAAATGGTGGCAAAACGTTGTTTCCAGATGAGGGTGTTGGTGATGTTTACATACGGTGCTGAGCCCTCAAACTGAGGGACATCAAACCCTGATTAGTGTGGTTTCCAAAAATACCTGAGAGCGTTTTAATTAAATACTGAGACTTGGTAGGACCTCTGCTTCTGAGCATGCTTTCTCATTTGATCTCTACTGAATGATTTTTTTTTCCTGCTGAGTTTGTACAGATATCTCAGTACTGCTAACCAGAGTGTATAGCTGATATTAGTACAGAGTGATCGGCCCTTTTATTGTTTTTCTAGATGTTTGCCATCAGGCAGATCTTTTCTTGTTACAGTTTTGATGCTAGAGAGTGGGCTCCGAGCCTAGACATACTAGTCTCACCCTTTTCCTTGGAACTTGGGACGTCTGTCTAGCTTTTCACTCATGTATGGTGGCTTTGATGGTTTGTGTTCAGTGGGTGATAGTGTGAAAACCCTTGAGATGCTGTGTCAGGTAACAAAGCAAAGCAGATAGGAGAACTTTGTCAGTCTAGAGACCACCATATTTCAGGCTGTAAAGCCATGTTTCTTAGCTTAAAACAAAACCACTGGCAACCCCTTTTGCTTTCATAATGCTATCTGATGCATGTTCAAATGCTCAGGGTTAGGAAATTAAATAGTAGACTAGATTCATAGATTCATTTGCAGTTTTCATTTGTGCTAAGTACATTAAAATTAGCATTCTGTTTTTTCTCCTAGCTGATGAAGAATTTGACGAACTGTGTTTTGAATTTGGTCTGGAACTTGATGAAATTGTATGTATTAGACTCTTTTTAAAAGCTATTCTATCTGTGAGCTCATATTTAAATGTTTTCTTATTACTATTGGATAAGCCCTGAAGTATTCTTGTTTGAATTTGTGTTGCAAATTTTACCCCTTAAAAAGACTTTACTTAAGACAATTTTTTATTTTTGAGTTTATAATTTAATTATATCATTTACCTCTTCCCTTTTTTCTTTCTAAACCCGTTCGTGTACTCATCCTTTCTGTCTTCTTTTTTCTTTAATTGTTGTTACTACATACTTATAGACATACACGTATACACATATTTCCAAATACATAAAGAAAGCATGCTTATTACTCTACATACTGCTTGTATGTGTATGCTTTCAGGGCTGGCCACTTGGTGTGAATAACCAACTGGTGTGTAAGTATGAGCTCTCTCTTTTTTTTTCCTAAGGGTTTGCTGTGTTTTATCTTAACTTGAAGTGAGTCTCTGGTCATTAATTTGGGGATTCCTGTATTATGTTACTTGTGTTCTTGATCTCCAAATTTGTCTTGCCAGGCCTCATTTTGAAGAAACAAATGATTTGTTTCATATGACCACACATGCCTTCTGGCTCTGAAATTCATGTGGGTCTTTGATTTTTATAAGATGTATGTCAGGTAGCAGCACAGACTCAGCCTTCACATATGGGCTTCGTGAACTGAGTCTGAAGAGGACCCTACTGGCCGCCTAAGGGTCAGGTTATTTTCTATTCATATGCTTTCATTTCTCTGTTATTTCCAATTCTTTTTTTAGAACTCTTCTGATATCTGCCATCTAGCTAGCTTTCTTCACTGAAAAACATTACTCTTATTACTGCTTCTTCAACCATTATCTCAGTTTTAATTATTTTTCTTTGGCCTCTCTCCATCCTTGTCTTTTCTTTCCCCTCCTCTCTCTGTCTCCTTCCCTTCCTAATTTTATCATCTCTGATTTTAAGTTTAATGGCCAGGCTAGATGTGCTTTAAGGCTGGGACAGCTTTGAACAGTCCCAACACTGTGTGGACTGGCTCGTGGCCTGCTCTTCTCTTTTTCTCCTCTTCCTACTCCCTACCCTCCCCCATCCTCTCCACGCACCACCCACCCTGCCTCCATTTTTTGAGTGGCGTATAAAGAAATGGGTTTCATTTGTGACATTCTCATGCACACGTATGCGTACATATAAAGAAGTGGATTTCACTCTGACATTCTCATGCACACGTATGCGCACATATAAAGAAGTGGGTTTCACTGTGACATTCTCATGCACACGTATGCGTACATATAAAGAAGTGGGTTTCAGTGTGACATTCTCATGCACATGTATGCGTGCATTGCATCCTCTCTCCCCCCTGCCCATCCTGCCGATGGTTTTCCTTCCCCCAGATAGCAGCTTGTAATCCTTACTGTGGACAGGCCCTGGCACAGTGTGCATGGGAAGGTGCCATGGAGGGCAGAAAGCCTGGCATGTTGGTTCAGAGCAGGTCATTGATGGGGGCCATCGAGTAGCATTTCTACATTAAGGGCAACAGTAACACTTGAGATTTAACTTTTATCACTGTTCAACCTTTGGCTAAGGTCAGGTGTTGCACATACCAACTTTTAGTCATTGTGACTGAAAATTTCTTAAGTGTATTTTTTAGTGCCCTGCTGTTTTAAATAACAAACATAAAAACTAGGAGTAGAATTTTAACTTTTTGGCCATGATTATCTTTTTTGAAAAATTTGTTCTTCTCCACTGTAACATATTACCTTAGGCATAGCTAAGGTTTCTGAGCTCTGCTGCTGCGTTAGGGCCACTGTAGTGGCTCCTTCAGTTTGCTGTCTCCCTGTGGCTTCCCACCTCTGCCCTCCCTCACTGTCAGCCCAGCTCTCCTCTCAGGGTGTTCAGATTTGCCTCAGTGCTGTCCCTCTTGTCCTCATGTTCCGTGGGACTCCTTGCCAGCGTTGCTGCACATCTGTGCGCTCTTCCATGCGGTAACACATGTGTGCCCTTCTGACACTTTCCTTCTCTGTGTTCTTGGTGATGTCTTCTGCTTCCTTTGGTGGCAAAACTTTTCATGTAAGGTGGCAGATAGTAAGTATTGCCTCTGTCATAACTCAGTTGTCTCCGTGTATGACAGTAGAAAATACCATGTGTAATGGTGTTTATCTGTGTTCCAGTAAAGCACTGTTTGCAAAAACAGGTGGGATCCATGATTTCCTGGTGGACCACCTTTTGCTGATGGTGCTTTTTAGTGTTCTACCATGAAAAACAGTAGTTTTCTGTTTGCTATGATTATAACACATGTAACATTCTTGTGTTATTATTGCAGAAAAGAAATATATTCTGTAGCTTACTAAACTCTTTTTGGCTTGTTTTAGACTTCGGAGAAGCAAATCATAAGCAAGGAACAAGGCAATATGAAGGCCCAGGGGGCCTCGGACGTTGTGCTTTACAAGATTGATGTCCCTGCCAACAGATATGATCTCCTGTGTCTGGAAGGATTGGCTCGGGGACTCCAAGTCTTCAAAGAAAGGTAAAGAATTGCACACATTGCTGAGTCGTCTCGCCACTTTTCCCTCTGCTGCTGTCAGCAAACAAGGTCAGATTTCTAGGAGAAACCTCATACGGGTAACACAGCTTCCGGTCCTCAGGAGTGCTGATTGGGAGATAAGAGTCATGTGGATTGTAGCCATTTCAACGTTTGGGGAACATTTTAAAACTGGGGATACATGATCTTAGGGTTACTATAAAAATCCTTCATCAGGGTTCTGTGGTTTCCCTCAGTAATCCGTGCAGAAGAGATAGTTCATTAGATTTGTTAAAGCATCGTAGGAAAAACAGAGGAGACAGTGGTCTATGTTTGCCTTTACATTAATAATCGTAAGGTGCCCGAGTAGAAAACCTTTGTGGAAATTTTGAATACTTATGGTGGGTGCACGGGCTCAGGTATGCTAATCACCTTGTCTAGTTTTAGTCTCTTGATGTGTAATAAAGATTTTTAAGGCTCTTCAAACTCAGCATGCAGTAAATGTAGAAGGCAATGAATGAATGTAAGGTGAAGACAAAGATATAGTTATCAGAATTATTTTTGTTTTCATTTACTTACACATCACCTGCTCAGTTGCAAAAGTGTATATGCTTTTGGTTGCTAGGCTGGATTCTGAAACTATGATATCTTTGGGTAAATGCAGATATTTAAAATGATGGTTGGTTTGAGTTTGGAGGTTTGTTCAGTTGCTTTCGTACTTGAAAATTAAATGACTGGATTTTAAGACCACAGTCAGGATCTTTACCTTTACTTATTTATTGTTTTAAATTAATGTATATAGGTGTTTGTGTTTGGAAAAATGGGGGCCATTTTATGTATCCCTGGCTGTCCTGGAAGTTGGACTTGAGGTAGTCCTTTTGTCTGTGCCTTCCAGGTGCTGGGATCATAGGCGTGTACAGCCATTCCTTCCTAGGATCTGTATTTTCAGTAAATACCTTGTGAGTGTTGATGTCTAGACAGAATTAGGAAGTGATTTCAACCTCTGGAATTTAAGTATGGCCCATAAGCCAGTGGCATCTGCATTGCAAGCGCTCAGCCTCTGGGTCAGTCTGAGCTTTGGCAGTACCATCAGAAATGGTGCAGAGATGGCAGTGGTGGGCTGGTAGTCGTGTGAGTGGGGAGTACTGACTTAACACAGCAGTAGCTGGGGCTTCAGGTGATGGAGAGCTGCCCAGAAAACCTTAAAACTGCACTCACTACCAGGCTTCCCTAGTCCTGTCTCTGCTGCAGTAACTTCAGATAGAACCAGAGAAGCCTTATTTTCTTTTCTTTTTTCTTTTTTTCTTTTTCTTTTTTTTTTTTTTAGTTTTTTGGATTTGGTTTTTTTCGAGACAGGGTTTCTCTGTGTAGGCCTGGCTGTCCTGGAGCTCACTCTGTAGACCAGGCTGGCCTCAAACTCAGAAATCTGCCTGCTTCTGCCTCCCAGAGTGCTGGGATTACAGGCGTGCGCCACCACTGCCCAGCTTTCTATTTTCAATTTCAGTAAACTTTGTTTACTCTTACAAGCTTAGAATCTTGTGTTGTAATGAAATTTAAACACTGTCAAGTCCAGTGCCTTGAACAGTTGCTCTGTTGATGGCTTTGTGGTCTTGCTGGGGCTCCAGTGAGAAGCTCACTACCATGGGTTATTGTGTGCATTTTTAGATAATTTGAAATGTTAGGGAGCTTGCAGGTTTTTGCTTTTATTTCTAATGTTCAAGGGAAGAGACTTAACTGTAAGTTAACCTATTCCCTTAATTCTATTGATTTTATATATATATATATATATATATATATATATATATGCGCACTTTATATTTATAAATGCAAGACACTATTTCAAATAACTTTGCTTCAATGTTATTTTAGGATAAAAGCTCCAGTATATAAACGAGTAATGCCTAAGGGAGAAATCCAAAAACTGATCATCACAGAAGAGGTAATAAAATTGGTTCTTACTTTTCCCTTAATAACCCCCACCCCTTTATACACATATTAATAAGGTGGGAAGGAGAACACAATGAAACTAACCCTTCTGTCAGATGTAATTTCCTGTGGTCATGTGTCACATGTACTTTATAAAAGTTTTTATGCAATCACACCTCAAGCTTTATTGTGCACCTGAAATTGGACTGGTATTGCCTGGAAACCTTTTTCCAAATTGTATTGTATTTCAAATATGCTCACAATGACTTGCCTGGCTTTAGACTCTCCCTGAAGTCTGATCCACACTGACAAGTCACTCTGCACTGGGTTTCCTTCTTCCCTCTTTACAGGGCTTGCTTCCAAGTGTCTGTCTGACGCCTGTAGAGAGGTGGAGGCAGGGAGGTCAGTGCTTCAAGACCAGCATCATCCATACACTGAGTTTGAGACTAGCCTGTGGTGCATGAGAAAGAGAGCCTGTTTTAAACGTCCAAAGCAAAATGAAGAAAAAGCTTGAGAACTGACAGACAGCTCAGTGATAGATCACTGGCTTACTCTGAGGGAGGCACCGTGTTCATTGTCTGCTACCAAAAATTTTGATTAAATAAATAAGATACATTGGAGATTTAGTTGTCTAAATTGTTGTACATTAATAAACTTTATAAAGGTAAAATGTAGAGGAATTGCTTTGGTAACAAACATGGTAATAATACATGTGAGCAAATTATTTAAAGATTAATTTTCCTTAATTATTTAACATGTTTTCAGAAATCTTACTGAAACATAAATTGTGTTTGTATAGTACCTGTATCTCCTGCTTGCTGTTTAGTTTCTTATTGGTTGATGTGAATATATGCCTGTTTGAATCAAAATTTGTGACCTTGTCAGGAGTGCAACCACTTTTCTGTGGTAAAATGTTGTGATGAAGGGAAAGCCATAAAACTAACCGTCTCGATGGTGTTGTGACCTGCAGACAGCTAAAGTGCGCCCTTTCGCTGTAGCAGCGGTTCTCCGGAATATCAAGTTCACTAAAGACCGATATGACAGCTTCATCGAACTTCAGGAGAAACTACATCAGAATATTTGCAGGTTTGTCAGGCTTCTTTCCGGTCCTCCTTGCCTTCCTCCTCCTGCTTCCTTCATTTCACATCTCCTGGTCTCTCGTACCTCCTTGTCTGAGTTACTGCCCTGTAGCTGAAAAAAGACACCATGCCCAAGGCAGCTTACAAAAGGAACTGCTTCATTGAGTTTGTTGTAAGTTTAAGGCCAGCCAAGTTGCAAGCCAGCCAGGACTATAGGTAGAACTTGTCCAAAACAATAACAAAGAAAATTACATATTTATTAATGGTGAGAAACCCTAGTTTTAGATATTTAGTGTGGATCTTGAAACAAGTTATTTTGGTCAAAAGATAATATTGATGGTTACATTACATATTCTTAAATAGAATAGAAAACTGAAACAATATAAAAGCAAATTTTCATTTCTTAATAATTGAAGCTTGTCAAAGTGCACTGACTTGAGGTGTGTGTGTGTGTGTGTGTGTGTATGTATCTGTGTATCTGTTTCTGTTTGTATATGTGGTATATATGGGATAGGCTAGGGACAGTTTAGGAGGAGAATTCTAGATACTTTCTTCAATGGTGAAAAATGCTTAAAATTATGACTCAAACTTGGCAGCTCGTGTGTTTGTGTTCCCTTCAGAGTGTCTTTGCTCAGAGAGTGCACACATGTCCCTAGGACTTCACATAGCATTCTTAGTCTTTTTATATTAAAAATCTACGTATTAGTTTGCTGACATATATCATTACTAAGGAAAATAATAAATGAACTATGAATTTATTTTGAGGAAAGAAGTTTATTGTACATTGTAAGAGTGCAGTGGACAAGGGTGGTAAAATGGGAACAATCTGCCTGAAACAAAGAAGAATATGGTTTTAAAAGAATAAGGGCTTTAATCAACTTAGGAATATTTTTATGCCTACCATTATTATATCTGTATAAAATTTTCCATGATAATCTTCAATTCTAACATGTTTTTCTACATTTTTCTAGAATTTTATCAGAAATATTTTCCACGTAAATCATCAATTCTATCATAAAATGTTTCTATCCCATATTTCAATTAATTCAGTAATGTTTTACATGTCTACCACTTTACTCCTTAATTTTCCATGAAAATTGTCAATTTTAACGTGTTTATCTGAAATATTTTCCATGTAAATCTTTACTTTTATCATAAAGTATTTTTACTTCCCTTTTCAATAAATTAAAAAAAAAAATTAAAAAAAAGAATAAGGGCAAGGCCCGACAGGCAATGGGAGCTACGAGAGAGTGGCAGGCTATTGTTATAGACATATTAAGCCTTCCTTCCCTCCCTCCCTCGTTCCCTCTCTCTTTCCCCCTTCCCTCCCTCTTGTTGAGTTGTAGCTCAGGTGTAGCTCAGGTGTAGCTCAGGCTACAGGCGTCTACTGTAGCCTCTTGAGCACTGGAATTGCAGGTGTGGACACTTGGCTCAAAAATGTCTTAATCAGCAGAAGGCATTTCCTTACTTCATTCCACTTCAGCCTCGGGTTTACTTACTGTTTCTGGGAACCATGAGCTCTGACTTCTGGAGAGAAGAGAGCCCACTCTAAACTGAGGGCCGCCAGAGTCAGGTCCTACCAGTAACTGCCGAGTAATGTCTTCAGGGAGTGATGCAGGTTGTCATGGGTTGCCATGAAGCTGTCCTAACGCGCTCTTACATCTGTAGTGTCTGCTGTGATGCTGTCTCCTGATTCCCAGGTCTCTAAACGTTGGTCAGTGGAGATGCTTATTAGTTTTATTAGTCTTTGAAAGAGCACACCGGTACTTTCCTGGGTTTATCGTTTAATTGTTTCCCCTCTTGATTTTCATTGTTCAAGCATTCTCTCTTTCTTTATCTCTCTCTCTCCCTCCTTCCTTCCCTCCCTCTCTTCCTCCCTCCTTCCCGCTCTCTCTCCTTCCTTCCCTTCTTTCTTTTTTAGGGCTGATTGGTTTCTACTTTCTAATCCTTGGATTTGGCAGTCTAACTTTAAGTTTACTGAGTGAATTCATATGTTTCATTATGGTAGTTCTGTGTTTATTATTAACTCATTGGATAACAGAGTGTTTCTCCTTGCTAGTAATCTTGCCCAGTACAGCCATGGTTATTCCAGTTTTTATTCATGAATACTTTTTTGTTTGTTTCAGTATTGGTTGGGACTCCATCTCAGGACCTTGTGTATGCAAGGCAAGAGCTCTACCAATTAGCTAAATCCCCAGCTTTGTCTTGCATTATACATTTTATCTGATTTATATGTGTGTGGTTATATGTAAATATGTCATATGTACACACCTCCATCTTGAACTAATTTTAAGGAATCATAAGGATATAGTACTTAGCGAAAGTATTTGCTTCCACTATTGAAATAATGTTTAACTAACTTTTGTTCTATTTTAATGATTGTGAGAATTTGTTATATTGCAATAAAGATATTATGTAGCAGCTATGGGCTATTTGAAGGAAATGTTTAAAATAAAAATTAAAAACACGATCTCTGTTGTCTTGAGAATATTAAGCTCTCTGGCTCTCATTTCCTCTTTCCTCCTCCTTGACTCTTTGTCTTTAGGAAGAGAGCACTGGTTGCTATTGGAACTCATGATTTGGACACTTTATCCGGCCCATTTACTTACACTGCGAAACGTCCTTCAGATATAAAATTCAAGCCTCTGAATAAGACCAAGGAGTACACAGCTTGTGAATTGATGAACATATACAAGGTGAAGAAGTCTTCTGGTTTATTTTTGTGTGAGTGTGTGTATGTGAATATGTATCTGAGAGAGTGTGAGTGTGTATATGTGAATGTATGTGTGTGTGTATGTGAGTGTGTGTGTGTGAATGAGTGTGTAGGCTTGACTTCAGTGTAGAGATCAGAGGACTATTAGGCATTGGTTCTCTCCTTTCAGAATGGATTCTGAGGATCAAGCCCAGGTTGCCTGGCTTGTAGGAGCAGAGTATCTTTATCTGCTAAGCCATCTCACTGGTATTCTTTTTGTTTTTCTTTTTAACAAAAAATAAAATAGACATTTATGTGTTCTCTTCTCAATTTGCAGTTAACATACATGGTTTACAACAATGGTTTTGAGGGAGTCATTATACTTACCCTACAAATAAGGTTATTATTATCACAATCATAATCATCATCATTATGACATAGCTTTGAATAAATCATGAGATGCTTTTAGGTGTAAGCCTTCAACTCAAGGAGATTCACCCACCTCTGCTTCCTGAATGCTGAGACTAAAGGAATAAACCTCTGAGATGCTATTGGTGTCATACAAGGATTGAGAGCTAATACATAAACTGTACTTTTTAATTTTCATTAACAAGTATTGAAATAACACTCATGCTTATATAATTAGAAACTTAGGGGCTAGAGAGATGGCTCTGAGGTTAAGAGCACAGACTGTTCATCCAGAGGACCCTGGTTTCTAGGACCCACATGGCAGCTCACAACTGTCTGTAATTCCAGTTCCAGGGAATCTGACAGCCTCACATAGACATACATGCAAGCAAAACACTAATGTATATAAAATATTAAAAGGAACCATTAAAAAATTAAAAAAAAATTTGGCAGTTTTGTGTACATGAGGAATACCACTGCAAAATATCTACCCTCATTATTTGCATCTTAGAGCCTCAACAATGAGAAGGGGTTCAGCCATTGCTTAACCCTGGAAAAACAAGTAGAGATAGTATCAGTGGTCCTGACTTACCTTACTTAACTCTTCTTTCTGAATTTTGTGATGGCTGAATATTGTTTGCAATGACTTGGCAGTGCTAGTGAAAAGTCCATGCTCACTGTGGGAGAGTGATCAGTCCCTCACCTCACTCTGCTAGGAGAGCCTGAGTGCAGACAGTGAGACCTCCGTTCATACTGGAGAAGTTTATAAGTTTGTAGCTTCCTGCCATGAAGAACATTTTTGGTGTTTTTCTGACTTTTTTTCTTTTAAATTTCAGATTAATGCCACCTGGTTATTGTAGAAATAAATAGCTACTTTTGTTTGACTTCATTTTTTTTAGACTGACAACCACCTTAAACATTATTTACATATCATTGAAAGTAAGCCCCTGTATCCAGTTATCTATGACAGCAATGGTGTGGTCCTGTCGATGCCTCCGATCATAAATGGTAAGTTACTTCTTGAAGAACATGGATCTTTGGAGTTTTTTCTTATTAGTGCTTTTGTAGACCTCTCAATAGGGTGAGTTGGTCATTGACCTTAGATCTGAATCTCAGGTCTTTTGTACATTTTATTATTTAATTTTTTTTAAAGTTTATTTTATGTGTATGAATGTTTTGGCTGCATTGTGTGTCTGTGTACCACGTGTGTACCTGGTTCCTTGGAGGCAAGAATAGAGCATTGAATCCTCTGGAATGGGAGTTACAGATGGTTATGAACCACTATGTGATGTTGGAACTGAGCCCAGATCCTTTGCAAGAGCAACAAATACTCTAAGCCCCTGAGCCATCACTCCAGCTGGATAGATCTTTCTTTTATATTTCTCAAAACCTTTAGTTTTACTGCTGATTGTTAAGTAATAATCTGTATTATTATATAAGATGAGCATTTAATTCATAATTGCACATGTTTATGCATATGTAAGTATAGTCTGATACTACTCTGGGTGCTGTCTCTTCTTTCGGGATATGTTGGAGTTTTAGGTATTTTAGTGTCTTGTTAACGTACATACTTGGGCTTGTGTGGGAGCTTGTGCTTGTTGCATGTTTGGAGGTGTGAGGACAGCTTCTGAGAGTTGGTGCTCTTCTTCCAGCATGTGGGTTCTGTGGCTTGAACTCAGGCTCCAGTGGCAAGTGGGTGGCCCTTGGGGGTGGGGATTGAGAAATTTTTTTCTTTGTTTTTATTTAGATGTTTTGGTATTGACAACAACTCTCTTTGTTGGACTTAAACTCTAATTTTTACTCTTATAAACTAAACTGTTATTTATATTTTGTATTCTTAATTCTTTTAATTTCTCTATGGATAAAGAGATTATAAGACAGTTTAAATGTTTTTTTCTCAGTTTAATGATGTCTAAGCCATAAATGTGTGTCTTTGGGGGGGATCAGAATTGGTTTAGCTGACACAAGATGAGAAAGAACTCTTGAGATTGCCTGTAGTTTCAATGGTCAAGAATGCCAACCTCAAGTTAACTAGATCCAAACTGACCTTAACCTGTTGCTTCATAATTTGTGGTGACCAGGTAGATTAAACTTTCTAAGCCTTAGTTATCTTTTTGTTGTTACTTGGTTTATATTTCGGGACAGGGTTTCTCCATGAATTCCTGGATGTCCTAGAGCTTGTGTCTAGACAAGGCTTGCCCCGAACTCACAGAAGTCCATCGGCTTCTCCTTCCCTAGCACTGTTATTGTTTTCGATTAAGTCCAAAGATAATGAGGATTATCTGTTTTCTCCAGCTTGCAGTGGGAGCTTAAAAGTCTCATAACCCAGGTCTGGTGGCATGGCCCAGTGTGGGGTAATAGCACTTGACTCCACCTGCTGAGCTGCACTTGATCCCTGGAACCCATGTGTTAGGAAGAGGGAATTGATTCCTACAAGTTTCTCTGACCGGCACACATGCACACTAAATAATTATAAAAAGAAAATGTTATATACCCTATAGCTAGGCATAGTTGGCTTATGTCTATAATCCCAGTGCTTGGTAGGCTGAAGCAGGAGGATCACTGTGTAGTGAATCACTGTGTAGCTATGTAGTGAATCTGTGTAGATCACTGTGTAGCTATGTAGTGAATTCTTGATTGACCTGGGCTATTAATATCCTATCTATAAAAGTCAAAGGGGAAAAAAACCCCCATATTATCTCCTTACTTTTATGGTATTTCAATTGTTTCCTTAGTTTAAAATGTGATTTTTTTTTTAAAATTGTGGTTTGTATCATGTCATGTCTCTGAAATTTTTGTTGTTACTGTTTATAGGCAATCATTCAAAAATAACAGTAAATACTAGGAATATATTTATCGAATGCACAGGGACTGACTTCACTAAGGTAAATAAAATCTTTGTTCACCTTTTCATAATGCCAGACAAAATGTAGTTTGCTTGTGGGCCAAGACTGATTTTGAAGTATAAAATGTTAGAATAGTTGGAAACTCCAGAGACTGAACCACCAAAGGGCTGGACTGACCCCTACCCCCTGCCGCTCATCTGGAGCAGATGTGCAGTTTGATCTTCATACAGGTCCTCCACCAACTGGAACAGAGGCTGCCCCACCCTCAGTTGCTACAGATGTCGGACTGGAGTGCTAGGAAAGCTTGTGTTGTGTGATATTTAATGCGCTTATCCATGGTAGAGAGAGCCTATAACAATAGGAGGTTGGATGTGGAAACAGACTTTCACCTACAGCTGCCTCATTGGAGACGGTTCTGGGCATGTGGTTTGTGGCTCTTATCTGTGATACTTGCCTTTAGAAATACTGTCAAAGTGATAAAGATTTTACTATATTTTTTTTAACCTTTAAATCCGTATTTATTTTATGTCTATGAATGATTTGCCTGCATGTTTATATGTGCACAACATACATGCCTGGTTGCCGTAGAAGCCGGAAAATGGCTCCAGATTTCCTGGAACTGAAGTTCTCTTAAATAGTTGAGAGTTGTCATGTGGGTGCTGGGAACTGAACTGGGGTGCACTGTAAGAGTAGCAAATGCTCTAAACCACTGAGCCATCTCTTCAGCTCCTGTAAGGAGGATTGGTTTTACCTTTAGAATGTATCTGGCCCTCACTACTTATTAGGGATGTTCCATGTGTTTTGTGTTTGTGCATTTGTTCTTAAGCTACCAAAGGTAGAAAGTTTTAGTATGTCCATTTAACCAATGAGAGGCCTGAGGTGGAGAGAGAATAAACTAGATCATCCAAAGTCGTATCGTTAGTAAGTGGTCGAGCCAGATTCCAACAGTCTGGCTCCAGAGACTTATGAAATTGATAACATTTACTCCAGTAACTAGCCATTTGTCTCTTTGAAACCTCATAATCCAAAGTTGGGGTGGGGGAACTAAACGATTTGTCTCAGTCATGGATTGTAACTCTCAGAGAGCTGCATAAATAGAGAACACCTGAAGATAAGAATGAGCCTGCTCCTACGTTTTTATTCTATTTCCTTTCTTAGAATGTGTATGTAAGGGTTCATTATTAGATGTTTGAAGACTAAGTTATAGTAAATATTCATAACATTAGAATTGAATGAGAATATACTTATAAAGTACCATAATATTTGTATTTTTCCTTTTGCAGGCAAAGATCGTGCTTGACATTATTGTCGCCATGTTCAGTGAACACTGTGAAAATCAGTTTACGTAAGTTCACTCAGCACTATCATTTGCCTCTGCTCTGACGCAGGGTCCAAGACCTCCCGCCCTGTACTAATTTTAGCAGTGTATGTAGTGTCCATATATGTGTGTACTACATTCATACACAGTAAGTAAATCTTTAAAAAGTCCTATGAGGCATATGCTTTATTCTGTGTTTAGCTTGGGCGGAAGCTTCCGGGAATACCAGTAAAGGTCTGTCAGTACATGGGCTCATATCTGGGGAGATGACATATCTCTAAACTGTATGCAAAATGGAAAGTGTTCAATCTTTTGGCCGTAGTCTGGTGTTTGTAAGGCCAGTCTGGCAAGGAAGGCCTCATGGAGGCAGTGAAATTTAAGTAGTATTTAAGGACTAGATTTGAGGATGTAAAGATGGAGAAATAGCTAAACAGGCATAGAAGTGTATGAAAAAGCTGTATGACCTTACTATATATTAGCATCAGCTTATTCTAGACTCTCAGTTATAATTCATAGTAAGTATGTAATGATAACAATGACTGATGTTAGCCGGGCGGTGGTGGTGCATGCCTGTAATCCCAGCACTCTGGGAGACAGAGGCAGGCGGATTTCTGAGTTCGAGGCCAGCCTGGTCTACAAGAGTGAGCTCCAGGACAGCCAGGGCTATACAGAGAAACCCTGTCTCGAAAAACCAAATCCAAAAAACCAAGAAAAAAAAAAATGACTGATGTTATATAGGCTGTACGAATTTTCTTGTTTTTTTATAATTTGCATTTCAGGGATTTAAGCTTTCAATATAATATTCTGGTAAAGCATAGGGTATACATCAGCATTGTTAAAGAGTCTATGTGGGATGCATGCTTTATACACTGGGAGTAAGCTTTCTCAGTGGACACTGCCGAAAGGGACATGGGAGGTGAGCTTTGGGACCTGGAATGGTAGAATCTGTTGTATATGTTGTATCTGGTGTATATAGGAAGATTGGTCAAAACAATGATGTTAGGATAAGAGATTGAACGAGTTGAGGCTGTAGTTATAAAACAGAATAATTATTAATCATGTGCATTTTAAGTATTTATAACTCATTTCTGACTTTTTTTTTTTAGAGTTGAAGCAGTTGAAGTCGTTTCTCCTAATGGAAAATCAAATACCTTTCCAGTAAGTTCTTAAAAGATGATGGTAGTACTGGCAGTTGTAGTGGTTGTTGAGTGGTTGTTTCTCTCTGCTGATTAATTCACCTGTCCCTTGCAACATGTACTGCACACAGTGTCTTATGGATCCAGTTCTTAGTAACCTTTTGAGGGTGGGTGGTGTGCTGCCTATCTGTGGGGAGAGCTTGAGGCCTGGAAGTATTTAATAGGTTGTCTGTTAATAAGTGTTGTGGATTTTAGAGCAGGAGCCTGACTGTCCCTCTCATAGTGTATTACATAGCATCATAGTTCTGTGACCTGTTTAGTTATTAACTAGTTAACGAAGTGGCTTACAGTCTCTCTCGTCCCTTTTGTGATTACTTGAGTCTGCAAATCTACTTAGGATGTTCACATTTGAATCTGTAACAGCTGAAGGCTGTCACTCTAGTGTAATTCTGAATTTGTTCAGACTGGTTGAGAAGTAAGTACAGTTAATGTTAAATATGGGGTCTTGGTAGAAAACTTCCAAACTATTATTCTTAATTTATTTTGGTTGCTTTTCAGACAGGTTCTTATTTTGTAACAGAGGCTGGCCTAGAATTGATTGTGTAGCTAAAGCTACTTTTTGAATTCATGATCTACCTGCCTCTCTCCCCAAGAGCTAGAGTATGCCACCACATCCACATGGGAGTGTTAAATGACAGTTTCAAATCATGTAGCTTGATTCTGATCAGGGACACCATTCTCTCATCAACTTGTGTTCCTTTGCTTTTCTTTTTTCCTCTTGGCATTTGTGAAGTGAATCAGAACATAAAAATTTTTTTAGCTAATTTTTAAAAAGTTTAGTTATCTGAGTATTTTGCCTGTATGCATCATGTGTGCTCTGGGCCTGATGTTGAAGGAGGCCAGAGGAGGGCACATGACCCCTAGAACTGGAGTTCCAGACAGTTGCGAGCTGCCGTGTGGGCGCTGGGAACAGAACCTGGGTCCAGTACTCATAACCCCTGAGCTGCCAGTATTTGTGACTATGTTCTGCATAGTTTATAGAAGTTGATTGTGTCCTCCTATGTGGTTATCAGAAATGAAACTTAAGTCATTAGACTTGGTGGGAAGTGCCTTTCTCTGCTTCCTTCCAGACAGTAAAGTAGTTTTAAAAGTATGGGAAAGTCTGTTCAGATACAAATATTACCCTTCCTAGAAACATTAGTGTTTAGCATGGTATTCTTTAAAAAAAAATTTTGCTATTAGTAGTGTGTGTGTGTGTGTGTGTGTGTGTGTGTGTGTTTTCGTTTGTAAGCACATGTGTGTATACATGCAAGTGGTGAGTCTGGTGTACCTCTGGAAGCCAGAGGACAACTTTGTGGAGTCATTCTTTCCATTTACTGTATGTGAATTCTGGAGATAGAATTTGAGTCGCCAGGGTTTAGAGATTTTGTAGTTTATGTTTGGGCCTTTTATAATGTTGTGGATGGAACCCAGGCTACCACAAATGGGAGGCAAGGACTGTACTGCAGAACCACACTTTTACTTGATTTGCATTTAATAGTAATTGTTAGTTATAACAGACAAAAACAAGAAGGAAGGGAGGGAGAGGGTAGCCCAGCTTTCACTGGGACATGGCCTCCCGGGTGTCAGGGTGGAGCTCGGGGAGCAGCAGCTACAGTAGTGCTGAGTGAGATGAGCGACCAAAAAGGGCTCAGGTCTGTTAAAGGTGCTGTTTCAGGGATCCCTGCACTAAGGGAGCAAGTCCAGGGATCTCCAGCAGGACCAGCCCTGTGGCTGCATTTGAGGCCCTCTGTGAGGTGGAGAACAGGTACATTCTGCCTGTTAGGTAAATCTGCAGCGTTGCATCCCAAGGCCATATATGTGGACAAAGGAAGAGTTTGTGGTTGTTTTTTATTTTGTTTTTTAGAGACCAGAAATGAATGTAGCCTGGAATGATATCAAACTCATGAGCCTCCTGCTTCAGCCCTCAGAGTTGTGAACCAGGTGTGCACAACTTTATAACAATTTTTTAAAATCTTTTTTCAACATTTATTTATTATATGTAAGTACACTGTAGCTGTCTTCAGACACTTTCTTCTTGCTCCTTACCCGCTTACTTACTCACTGTAGCTGTCTTCAGACAGAAGACATCAGATCTCATTACGGATAGTTGTGAGCTATCATGTGATTGCTGGGACTTGAACTCACGACCTTTGGAAGAGTAGTTGGTGCTCTTAACTGCTGAGCCATCTCTCCAGCCCATCAATTTCTTTAAATGTCTGATTTGAAGAAAGTTTTTTTTTTTTTAAAGTAGTTTAAGTATTTTATGTGTATAGATTTTCTTTCTGCATATATATGTGCACACTGTGCATGCAGTGCCTACAGAGGCCAGAAGAGGACATAGCTCTTCTGGAACTGGAGTTAACAGTTGTGACCCATCATGTAGATGCTGGGAATTAACTTGGGTTTTGTAGAAGAGCAGCAGTCACTGAGCCTTCTCTTCATCAAAGTTTCTTTTCTTTTTTTTAATGTGAAGAATTGTCAAGTTTTAATAAAACTATATATTTTTATAAAGAGAAATATGCTTTAAAATTTTGTTAGCTTTTTCCTGTGTAGACAGTTTCATGAAAGCATTTATATGTTATAGAGTACTTTTGTAAATTTAAAATAGTGGGCTTTCTGAGAAGGACTGCTGGGTATTTGTGAAATTTTTTTCTCTTAAATTTAGTCTAGAACAGCTCTGAGGTCCACAGAGCAGAACACCCTGAGGGAGAGTACTTTTTCCTTCTATGAAATACAGGATTTTAACATATACCATGAATAGAAATTGTCTTTGTCTGCTGTCTTTACCAGCCTTGCTACTTTATAGAACGGATTAAGGTTTTGAAGATAGGTTATAAACAGTGTGAGCTTTGGCGTTAGACTCGGTCTTGCCTTCATTATCTCATGCATGTACACTCATTAATGTGTACGTGTTGAGGGTAATTTGGATTAGTGTTCATAAGCTGTTTCCAAAGATAGTAGAGAGCCCTAGGTTTATGCATGTGTGTTTTCACTTGCTATGGTAAGGTTCCGTGCTGTCTGAAGGAGAGCCGGTGCCAATTTGATGAAGTGTTCCCTTCCACTTTTACCATCTTCTGGAGCAGATTGAGAGGCAGGTCAGAGGACATCATAATATTTTTCCACTTGGGAAATGATAACAAGGAAATTTGCTCTTTAAAAAAAATTAATTGTGGGGTTTGGGTATTTAGCCCAGCAGTAGAGGACTTGCCTAGCAAACATAAGATCCTAGGTTCAAGCTTCGGCTCCAGATTAAAAAATAAATAAATAAAAAGTAAAAAAAAAAATAGATTGTGTTGCACTGAAGTGGAAGTCACTGGACAGTTGGCAGGAGACCCTTCTCTCCTTCTGTCTTGTGGGTCCTGGGGATTGAACTCAGGTCATCAGACTTGCAGCAAGCTCCTCTGCTCACTGAGCCATCTGGATGACCCAAGCATTAAACAATCATTTAGGACATAGACTATTCATATATGAGTCAGATGTAACAAATTGATTATCATGTTTAAAGACCTCAGGTTTGTGTCGGTGTGTGGCTCTAAGAACAGTCTCTTGGCTAGGTAATAAAGCTGCAAGAGCTGACTGAACGAGAGAGACTAGACAGTGGCATCTGGTGGGGGATAATTAATGTTAACTTTCTCTCTTAGGAGCTGCCTTACAGAAAGGAGATGGTGAGAGCTGATTTAATTAACAAGAAAGTTGGAATCAGGTATGCTTTGAAACAAATGTATTTACAGTGGGAGAGAAGAGAACTGAATAAGTACACAGTGAGGTTTATTTGTTTATTTATTGAAAGAGGGCTCTATAGTGTGCTAGGACATTTGATACCTAGCAGAAATGTTACTATTTCAGGTAGAAACCTATCTGAAAGCATAATATGCACATGTTTTACATACTCCAGTGAAGCTCATGGCCTGGGCATTGTTTTTTAGAGAAACTCCAGCGAATCTTGCCAAGCTCCTGACGAGGATGTGTCTGAAGTCAGAAGTCATAGGTGACGGCAATCAGATTGAGGTCGAAGTTCCTCCTACCAGAGCAGATGTCATCCATGCATGTGACATTGTGGAGGACGCAGCTATTGCTTATGGCTATAACAACATTCAGATGACTCTGCCAAAAACATACACCATAGCTAATCAAGTAAGATGGCACCCTTAGATAAACACCCCATTGCTAGCAACTGATCATTGAATGCCAGGAAGGCTTTGAGACAAACAGGACCTGGGAATTAATGAGAGGCACTGGTTATGGGGAAGGATACAGAACAGATGCCCAGATGACTAGAGTGAGTTGAGAGCCTGTGGTGACTAGCTCTGTGAAGAAGGACGGATTCCAGTGTGGAGCTCTGGTTGACTCTAACTGTAAGATTTGTTTTCTCCTCTTGGGCCTGAAGGCAGACTCCATGTGGGAGAGTGGGGTGGAAGGCTGTTGGATAGTGCAGTGGTGATGTTGACATTTGTGTCCTTATAAGGGTATGTTCAGATAAATCTGTTGAAGAAAACAAAGCAGGAGATGTCATGGTGTGTTGCTCTCCCCTCAGTTTCCTCTCAACAAGCTCACAGAGCTCCTCAGACTCGACATGGCTGCCGCTGGCTTCACTGAAGCGCTGACTTTTGCTCTGGTACGTCTTCAGCTTTCCTTGGGATCCATGACTGCTATATTGTGTGATTCCTTACTTAAATCTATAAAGTCTAGACTGCTGAGACTTACAGATTCTAAAAGAGAAACTTGTTACTTGAATCATATAGTTTCCAGTAAGGAAAAATTGGGAGTGTTTCTTTTTGTAGTCATGGAAGACCATGAAGGTCTAGAAACAGGAAGTCCCAGTGAGATGACCTTGTGCTTTATATTTGATGTAAGTGGAGAAGGTGCGCAGTGAATTTCACAAACAGATTTGTTAGGTTGGAATATTTGGTCTTAATTTGGTTGTGGCTGTACCCACTAGATACCGCCCTGGTTAAGGTCTTGGGAACTGTTCCACATTAGACTTATTTCTTCGTCTTTGAACATGTTCACAAACATTTGCTTTGAGTTGAAAAGCTGACATAAAAGGCCTAAATCAGGAAATGAATGTTATTACAGAATCAGAAGGAGCTCCCCTCCCCTTCCTCACACTGACCACTGAAAGAAGTAAGTGTGTGCAGTCTGAGGGTCTCCCTGGCAGAGACCTGCGCTGCAGACTGCAGGTCTTGGGTGTCCCAGATGGCTTGATTTAGTAACCTGTGGATGGGGCAGCTGCCTGTCTCCCCGCCCCCGCCTGAAGTTCTTAGCCTTTAGAGTAGTTACAGGGCTGCTGGACGTCAGGACTTGTTAGCAGGCTCTGCACTCTTCAAGGAGGAAGCTTGAAGCAGAAAGAAGACAGGTAGCTGACGTACTGCACACAGCAGTCATGATGAGAATCAGGGCTTTGGGTGGCTACTGCTTGACCCTATCTTATCTCATGTACACTGACCTTAGAGTCCATGTCTGTTTCCATTGTGAACAATCACCATTTTATACACATTGAAATAGAAAACTTAGCAATGAGAAATGCATTTGTTTTTAAAGTACATAAGTGACAGTAGGAATCAACACATCCTCATCCTGAAGGATTTCAACTTTATAAATACAAAGTTAGCCCTCATGTGCCCTCTCTACTTGTGACTCTAGTTTTCTTCCCAGGCTGACTGTAGCTACAACTCAGGCCTGTGCTCCTCGCTGCCTCGAGTCGCGTGTATCCTGCAGGAGTACATACGCTGCCTCCTGCTAGAGGCTGCTGTGCGGGGAGGGTTTACTCCACACTGATAGCTGTGTGTGCATGGAACCAGTTCTTCTCTAACTGCTGTGTTCCCGTCCTCCTCAGCAGTTAGAGTAACTTCTCTCAGTCCCTGCACCCCCAAGATTCCAGCCCAGACCTGTTAGGAGCCAGAGCTTGTGACTGAAGTATAGCACTGGAGGAATGCTAAGCAGTGTGCTCGCTGCCCGTCACACATGTTCATTGTCTGGGAGAAAGGGAGTGAGGAGCTAGAGGGATGGAGGTCACATAAAGTTTCCTGTTCAAAGTTTTAACGGGCAGGAGGGGTGGCCTGGAGTTTTAGAGCACTGGCTACCCTTGCAGAGGACCCAGGTTCAAGCTCCAGTCCCTGCCGCGTCTCAGGGCATCCCATGGCCTCTTCTGGCTGCTGTAGGCACCATGCACTAATGCAGACAAAACACCCATATGCATAAAATAAACAAATCATTAAAATTTAAACGTCTATAAAGTCATGGTTTTAATAAACAGATCTTAATATTGCTGGTCTGTATCGCCACATCCAGTTCGCATACGAGTGGCAATCAGTTGGCCAAAGCTGCTTTTTGACTTCTTAACAAGTAGTTCACTTTTGAACACTGCATATTAGTTGTAACATCGTCTTCTATAAAGTGACTCAATTTTAGAACAAAATACCTACTTTAACCTTAAGAGTAACACTTATAAAGATTATGGGTTTTGTTTGTATTGATTGTTTGTTTGTTTGTTTGTTTGATTGATTGATTGATTGATTGATTAAGACAGGGTTTCTCTGTGTAGCCCTAGCTATCCTGGAACTCACTCTGTAGACCAGGCTGGCCTCAAACTCAAGAGATCCGCCTGCCTCTGCCTCCCAAGTGTTCAGGTTAAGGGCGTGCACCACCACTGACCAGTTATGATTATGGGTTTTGTATGTGTTAGAGTCCTAACATTAGAGAAGAGGCATAAATGCTGATATTTAAGAATATCTTCCTTCCTAGGCCTGAGCTACTGTTACTTCAAGAACTCTTGGTGAAACTGTTTCTGATTGTCTCCCTCTTTCCATCACTAGTGTGAAGCATAGGGTCATTCAGATACAATGGAAAGCCTTTTCCTTTCACACAGACAAAAGTAGCTCTGCTTGAGAGGGGGTAGCATCATGTAAATACATTTTTAAATGAACTGATCACAGTGTATCTAAATCTTGTAAACCAAACTGCCCTCTGCTCTGCAGCAAGTGTTATTTGCAGTATGGTACAGGCTTTCCCTCTAGCAAGGCAGCTCCGTGGGGCTCTGTTCTGATAGAGTTTAATACCTTTTCATGAAAGTATGGCAAAGTTGGGTATGGAGGTGCATACCAGCACATATATGATACAACACTTGGAAGGCTGGCCCTCAGGTGAGCTAAGGCAGGGGTTGCTAGGGCAACCGTTAGCATGCAGTGAAGACAAAATTCTCCTCAGGTGAGTGGCTGTGCCTTCTCTCAGCTGCCTGGCAGACAGCAGGTACTCAGGACTCATTAGTGTCTTGAAGGCCCACTACTTGAGGATGCCTTTTAGAACAGTTCAGTGAACAATATTGTCCTAAAGTTAGAAAGGACTCCAGTAACCTAATGGCACCAGCTTTCATCACTTGATTATTTTTCATTTTACTATATGTTTTAAGCACTCTCTGTCAGGCATTGGTCATACAGTATCTCTAAATTTTGATCCTTATTAGAGTTGTTGGATCTAGTAGTGAGTTCTGCTCTAATGTGTGCCTGCTGTTGCAGATCCTGCAGGCGGGTAAGAGCTGAGTAGTTTCTTTGCTCCTAGGAGCTCTGTGGGTTATGTGCAGGGGAAGGCAAATGGCAGCCTTTCAGAGAACACTGGGCAGCCAGAAAGCCCTGGGGAACCAAGATGGGGGGGGGGCTCTCTTATTGGTCCCACTAGAGATACCTTTATGGAAGAGCTAAAGAGCGGTCACTTATAGAGCCTCCTGTTTGCTGTGTGTGGTGCAGGCACAGTGATTTTAGCTAAAGGCAGGTGAAAGTATAATGCTCAGAAAACAGGAATTAGGAGCTTAGCTGGGAAAGGTAAGCAGGACCGAGTACAGAAAGGATCTGTGTGTGGGCTAAACCCCATCTCTACAGGAGATACCAAGTAGCTCCCTGTTGTGGCTACAACTCCTCATAGAGAGCTATTCATAGTTAAGTGTATCTACAAATGATGAATTATTAATTGTTAAGCTTATTAGATCAAATTCTTAGGTTATTATTAACTTACTGAATTCTGTAGAGCAAACTGAGTGAGAACATGAAATACTTTTAAACTCTGAGTTTGGCATTGCCCTGTATTAATCTACTGTACATGTTCTTAGTGCTCCCAAGAAGACATTGCTGATAAACTTGGCTTGGATATCTCTGCAACAAAGGCAGTCCACATAAGTAATCCCAAAACCGCTGAGTTCCAGGTAAGAATTGAGATAAAAGTCGTTTGTAGTAAATGACTTAGGGAAGCTCTCTTCAGTTATACCTCAGGGGTGAATCCGTAGAACATTTTAATGAACTTTCCTTAGATAATTTGGAATTTGTCCCCCTGCTCCTCTGTCTCTGTGTATGTATTAGTATTGAACCCAGAGCCTGTGCTTGGTAAGAAAATAATATTAATTATTATTTTCTTGGAAAGAAAATAATATTAATTATTAACCAGACTGCAGTTTGCTTGTTTAAAATATTATTATTATTATTCTATTATTATTTTATTATCATTTCTGTTTTTGAGATGGTGTCTTTCACTGTAGCCCAGGCTGACCTGGAACTCGTTGCATAGCTCAGGCTGGACTTCCAAGTGCCCACATTCGGCCTTAGTTGTTACATTTTGCTGGCTCAGCCACTCTTACCCGTGTTTTTCACGTCATAATTGATATTTACTTAAAATTCTCAGCTTCTTCTCTTTTCCCATTCATTTGTAGTAGATGGATTACAATGCACACTATGTCTCTCTGTAAGCCATCCTGCCAGTTTCTGATGACTGCTCTTTGTGGCTTTCATTGTCCTTGTGAGTTTATTGGAAGTCTTTTACTGGGTTTAGGAAGACTTAAATGGAATGGCCCTGCGCTAGCAGTCTGTGTTGAATGATTCAGAGTATGGCCGTGGATGTTAGCTGTAGACATGGATTTCAAGTTATAGCAGTTTTGCTAATAGCTGGCTCTAAGCGTCTCTCTTCCTATGTATGTGAACTCTGGCTTGCTTTCTTGCATATGCAGTCCCGCATGTTTGAAAAATCTTAGAACCAAAGGATCTGGGTTTAGAAAACTTCACTCTAGTATGGAGCAAACTTCAGCTGTGATCTACAATAGATTCCATGGATCTTGGTTCTCACGTGTGTGAAAGGTGGATGCTGGGTTAATTTTTGGAAAATCCTACAGGTGCTGGAAATGTTGATCCTTAAGAATTCTGAGTTTTATTTATAGAACTACCTACTGTAGCAAATGAACCTATACTAATATTTACTCCTAGCACATTTTCATTGAATACGAGTGGATTTTTACTTGTTTATGCTAAATGCACCCCCATACCCCAGTTTCATTTCTCAGGTGTGACACAAATTTTGTATTTCTCAAGAATTGTATAACTGTTACATTCCTTGGAGTGTGTGTCCTGCCTGTTCCACTGTATGTAAGCAGAGGGAAAGCCGATGAGAAGTGCCTCAGCTGCCACCGTGCATCACTGTGGCTTAGACACTCAAGCTCTTAGAGTTGGCAGCTCCCGCATTACCCCTGCTTTTCATAGCCCTTCTGCCATCACTAATGTGGTAAGGTCTGTGCTTACTTATGGTTAACGTGAATGGAAAGTGGCTTACAGTTTGGGTTAAAGCATGTTCTTTTTCTATGTAATTCTTAACTTTGTGTTCTTCTCTGACAGTAGATGTTTTATAGAATGGGCAGGAGAAGAAAAATACTATTTGCAAATAAAAATATGTAAATTTTTATTGCAATTATTATAAGCAAGATTATGGAGTGTTCTCACTTGTCCCCAGGTTAACAGTAATATTAGTAAGTCTTCAAATGGCTGTCACTGTGTAGTCTTCCCAGCTGTCCTTTTCTTTTTAGTTGGGATTTCCTTGAGGTTATACATTAGAGTTGACTGATTGCTCAAGCATAGTCTACAGGTTATTTATTAGTCCATCATTCACTCTACACCGCGGCGTCTTCCTGGCATACTTCCTTTCTTTCACTTTATTTGTTTAAAAATATGGGCGCTTTGTTCTACAGGCTTCCCACATTAGGATTTTGCTGACTATATCCTAGTGGTCTCCTATATTCCTCATAGTAGTTAGAGCTGAAAGTTTGGCCAGATTCAGATTTTAAATTTTTATGTTGCTGATCTATTTGAACTAAGCAAATAAGGGTTATGTTTCCAAAACCATTGTAAATGTGGACATTACCACTAATAAGGAGAATGACCAACTAAAAAATGAATAGAGCTTTTTTGGTTTTGCTTTGGATCTTTGATGGTGAAAATGCGCCCACCAGAGTGCAGATTGGCCTGTGGGAAAGCCTGTGGTGCTTTCTCTTGATAATTGATGGAGGAGGGCCTAGTTCACTGTGAGTGCCACTCCTGGGCTGGTGGTTGTACGTGCTGCTATCAAGAGGCATGAGCTAGCCATGAGGAACAAGTAGTAAGCAGCACTCATCTATGGCTTCTGCTTCAGTTCCTGAGTCAAGGTTCCTGTTCTGCTTGAATTAAAGTGTTGACTTCCCTCAACAGTGGGCTGCTAACTGGAATAGTAAAATGAAATAAACCCTTTTCTTCCCAAGTTGCTTTGGTCATATGTTGTGGATCGCCCTGGGCTTGTATTTTGATGTTAATTCCACTCCTTATAGGGGCTGCAGATGAGGGTTGCTTTGTGAACATTCTCTCCACCTTAACTTTTCAAATAAAGGCTTTAGCCAATGATTGGGCAGGAGGAAGTGGGAGGAGCTGGGAGTGGGGTGGGGTGGGGGGAAGGGATGGGGGGGAATAAACAGGAAGGGGAGGAGCTACGGGAGATCAGCGGAGGAGAGGAGGCAGAGAGAGAGAGAGAAGCAAGTTATATGGGATAAAATAAATGGGAATGGAGTAGTGTAGTGAGAGATCTGCCCAATTTAGGCTTGTAGCTTGTTTTGTTAACTGATTGAGTTGAGCTTTCATTTACTGGGGAATTGGGTTAGAAACAAAGTAGCAACAGTCATAGTGTTTATCACAGCAATAGGAACCCTAAGTCACTTAGTTAGCTCTGGTGGGCTTCAAACTGTTATAAAGCCTCTACCTCCAGGGGCTGAGGTTACAGACATGCACCAGTTAGTTAGAGATGTACTCAAGGTGCAGGATGGTTCCGTGGTTGTTTATCAGCAAGACTTAAAACCTGAATTTGGTCCCTGGAACCCACACGATCCACAGTCCAAACAGTAAATATTTCCTTTATAAGGTGACAACTGTCTGACTTCTGTGGCAAAAACCCAAGACCCAAGAAACAGTACAGCAAGATTGCTAAGCTCTATAGTAATATGAGGTATCTTGAAAAGAGATGGTGTTGACTAACCTTTGTTACAGTGTGTCATTAGTCGTCATAACTGGTCTCTTACGGTGCCCAGTGCACACACTGTTATCAGAGGTGCGAATGTACGGAGCTTGGTTTCCAGTATTGCTAGAGCATCTTGGAACATCCTCTGTAGAAAGGAGGGCACTAGAGAAGAAGAACTAAAAAGCAGATTTAATGGCTAAATATAAGGAAACCACTTTGCTTCTTTGTTTGAGAGATGGTCTTGCAGGCCCAGTGCTCACTATGTCTCCCAGACTGATGGTGAGCACGTGACAGTCTTCCTCTTGCCTCAGCTTCCCAAGGCCAGGACTCCATGTGCACCCCATGGTGGGCTAGAGACACCTCAGACTGGCTGTAAATGATGTTACCCAAGCTAGCCTTGAACTCATAGTTCTGTTGGGATCAGAAAACTACATCTGTCTATCTGTCTGTCTTACATTTACTCTAAATGGATGAGAAAGTAGAGAATAGTAAGTAAAAGTCAATTATGAAGTGGACAATTCGGTAAGAGGGACTGGGCCAGCTCAGTCAAAGCATGTAAGAACCAAGTATAGTCTGAACACGAGTATTTGGGAGTCCAGCCTAGGCTATTTTGACTACTTTGTGAAAGGAGACAGAATATAAAAAATTTGCATATATGCAACCTTGAAAACCCAGTTTAGTTTTAAAATTATAATGGAATAGCTAATCTTTAGCTAGGAATAATCATTATATTTGCTTCTCACTATATAAATTATATTTATTGGTGCTTATTTTGTTAATTTGGAATGGAGAATGTTTCCAGTTATTTTAGTGAACTGGACTTGAGAATTTAAAAATAAAAAGGTATCACCCTTTGCAAAAGTTTTCCTTGAAGCAGGAAGCTGGCCTGCTTTGCCTCCTTTACTCCTGAGTTTGCCAGTTCTTGAGTCAGTGCGAATTCACATGTTTTCCCATAGGTGGCGCGCACTACCCTTCTTCCTGGCCTTCTGAAGACCATTGCAGCAAACCGGAAGATGCCCCTTCCTCTCAAACTGTTTGAAATCTCTGACATTGTAGTAAAAGATCCTAGCAAAGGTAAGAATGAGCTACCTCTGATTTGCATACTTAGACATGTTTTTTATTGTGTGAATTTCAGCTCTGTTTAGAGAAGTTAGCATGCTTACTCCTGTACACAGAGTCAGGTTTCTTTCTTTCATATTGCTACCCGCCCTCCTCAGAGTATTTTGGTGTAAATCCGAGTTAGCACACCACTATCAGAGCATCCTTGAGTTGGTAATTCTGAAAGTTTTTTTTTTTTAATTTTTTTTAAGTTGTTGGGTTTATTTATTTATTGGTTTTTTTTTTTAAAGGCAAGGTTTCTCTATGTAGCCCTGGCTGTTCTAGAACTCACTCTGTAGACCTGTAATTCTGAAAGTAAGCACGGGTCTCTGAACTCACCACAGTACCAGTCCTGGGTGGGGGGTGGAAGGAAGAATGGAAGGTCCCCAGAACATTGTGAAATTTTTCTGTCCTGCACCCTGTGACATATGTGCATGGTATTTTGGTCAGGCTTTGATTGCCCAGCACTACTGCAGCAGTGATTGTGAGTATGTTTTGTAATTTTCGCCTTTGAAGTATGCAAGTTCAAAGTACTTAATATAGTGGGTGGGGGTGGGGGTGGGGGTGTTGTCTGACACTTGGAATGCATGATCATTCAATAAATATAAATTTAGGAATTTTGGAAGCCTGGTTTTCCTGGAAGTCAGTCAAGTTCAATTGTTTGTCTAGACATGTGAGTGCTGTGGCCCCTCAGTGAGCAGTGCCTCAAGTGACCACTTGGCTGGCAGCCTTCCTCTGATTCATACCTCAGCCCTTATGGTTATGAGTGGCTCTTAACTCTGGCTGTAGTCTGTAGAATTTTTTTGAAGTGACAAATCTATACTAAAATCTAGAAAACAGTTTTTAGTATCAGCTGTAAAGAATTTTGAGGGTTTGCTCAGTTTTTCCATGGTGTAGATCCTGAGAGTGCAGGGTGGCATTGGTCTGTGAACTTTGTTTCCTTCTACGTTTATTCTCTGAGCTTCGTGTTGTCTTCATCCTCTGTACTGTGGTCATAATCGTAAGTACAGGATTAAGGTAACTGCACTGTTTCCTCCAAAGTCTTGCAGTGCTCTTTCAACAGTGGGTCCTTCATAGTAACTGATGGGGCTCCTTCACAGCCTTGCAGGGCCGGGTGTGCACACAGGCTGGAGGCTGAGTGAGGCGCAGCCCTGGGTACCACATTTGCTGTAGAGTTTGCCTATAGCTATGGAGCAGTACATTGCTGTGTTTCAGCCCTAGGTGCCTGTGCGTGAGCTGGGTTTCATTGTTATTTGTTTTAGTTCAGACATTTGCGTTTCTGTTGTGCTTTTTCTCATGGGGAGAACTCTGAGACTTTGCTGTGCCTGTGTTGAAACTATCGATTTTTCCATGGTTTGTTTCCTTCTGATCCCGCTTTATCTTGCATTGACTTATACTTTTTCTTTAATATTTTCTATCGCATCAATAGAAAATGAAGGGAAGTTAAATTACTCACTGAGTCTATGATCTTGAAAACATGTTTCCTTTTGTTGAGATGGAGTATGTTTTCTGTTTAGGTGGATCTTATTTCATAACAAACACTTTTCTGATGCGGTATTCTAAGTAAGTGCATGTTGATCCTCAGGGTCTACAGCATCTGTAGGGAAGCAGCAGTGAGTCTGGGGTCTGCAGACTGCATCCATAAGGTGTGGGTTTTAGTCATGCTTTCTAGGGTACACAGTTTATTTGAACTCTGTGGCTGTCTTCTCATCTTTACAATGGGGTAATGACAACACTTGCTTCATTAGCTGTAGTAAGGATCCAGTGAAACTGCATTTGGAATGTTTTAGCCACGTAGTAAGTGATGACTGCTGTTCTTGTTAGGGTGCTGGCAGGCCCAGGGCCAGATGCCGCTGTCCTGGGTCATGTCCATTTTCTGTTATAGTTCCTAAAGGTCCAGAGTGGCCAGCAGTGTCGCTGTGCTTTGCTGAGACAATGGGACTTGATTTTTTATCCTAACCTTTAAGGGACTTGGCGTTATTGGATTTTCTTCTTTTGTGGGTTTTTTTTTTCCCCCTTATGAGAAACCCAAACCATACTAACGTAAGACTTTACTTTTAAAAATCAATCACCACCCTGCACTGGAAGATTCCCATTGGCACTGTTGCAGAGTGGGCTGAGAGCCTGGGCAGAGGCCTGGTAGGCACAGTCACAGTAAGGTGACCTGGAGAGCGAGGCTACCTTAAACCCCGCAGGCTTAGTAGTGAAAGACTGCTCTTTCTTGATACTAAAGCTCGCCAGGATTGAAAGAGTACCTTCAGACCGAGGTGGACCTGGGCGATACCAGCCCTGGGAGAAATGCAGTGCTGCACTCTGCCAGGGAATACCAAAATCGGATGTAGAGCTCCCTGCCTGGAGTTCCTCCGCATTAATTCTGTCAAAGACTACAGGGTAAAAACTACACTGGCGTTGCAGTAATCAGTCAATTCAATTCAATCAATCAACCAACCACAGGAAGTTTTCTTTGAGTAATTTATCTTTTTTTAAAATTGGATATTTTCTTTATTTACATTTCACTTGTTATACCCTTTCCCTGTCCCTCCCCCTTCCAAAACCCGCTATCCCATCCCTTTTCCCCTGCTTCTATGAGGGTATTCCCCCACCCATCCAGTAATTTACCATTTTTAAGTGACAAATTAGGAGTCATTTCTCTCTTAGGTGTTTGCTAGCCATGTGTTCCTAAATGAAACTTGAATAATAAAGTTGAAACCACCAAAAATAAATAATAGGGGGATTTTTCCAATTAATAATGAAGTTTCCCAAATCTCTTTAGTGAGCAGTCCCCAAATTATGGGGTTCAAAAAAAGGAGATGTGTGGCAAGCATGACCCAGGTGGTCTAATTGTGACAGAAAACTAAAAATGACTGTAGAATCTAGGAGAGCACTTGCACGTGTGTGTAAAGATCTGCGCTCAGGTCCTTAGCACCTGTGTGAAAACCAAGCCTGGGGAGGCAGGGCTGGCACAAGCGTGCAGCTCACTGGCCACCCAGCGTATCCATGTTCCATGTGGAGGAAATGCACAAAGTACCCTGGGAATGCAGAGAATGGAGCTATGACTGCCAGTAACTCATTCTGTAATGCCAAGAAAATTCTAGCACCCCAAGCCTCATGTGAGTGTCTGCTTGGCAAACGTAGCTTCCAAAATGAAAAAAAAAAAAAAAAAAGGAATCTGAATTTCTGTGTTTTCCTCTCTGACCCAAGTTCTTCTGAAATCAGGCAAAGGACAACTCCGGTTTCCCTGCCTGGCCTGCTCAGACATCTCCCTCTAATGGCACTCCTCTCACTGGCCGCCATGATGAATGAGGCTGCCAGGCTGCCAGTTCTGAAACCAAGTCAGGCACACTTTTCAAGCATTAAGACTTCCACTGTAAATCAGGCACATTTGGCTTGTTTGAGGCTGAGCCAGCCACTACATTTGTTGAGCCTCAAGATCCGAAGCTGCTGTAACACTTTTAAAAATTAGTCATGACTCAGGGGACTAAGCTGATTTATCCCTTTTGTTAGACAGAGTGGCATGTGTTTTTGGAACAAGACTCTGAGTACAGACTCTGCCCTAGGGTAAGTTTTTCAGTTCTGTAGCAGGGAGGGTAGCTGTGGAGAGCATGCGGGGCTGCTGTGAGAGTTGCTGGCTGGCTTCAGATGTTAATAGCTCATTCATTTCAATGTCAGGAATGACCAAACTGTAAACAAAATATTTTTAAAAGCCAGAGAAACTTCAGGGATGAGTAAAAGACTGCGTGTCTGGAAAAGTTAGCGCATTTTGCACAATCCAGCCTTCCCACTTTTTAAACACAGTTGAATCTTGCAGTCACAGCTCCTCCCTCAGTGCTCAGGAAGCTGCCACTATGCCTAGAATCTCACTGAGATGCAAGAGAAAGCGGTCTCTGGACCAAGGATGACCAAGGAAGTCTAGAAAGAGCAGGCCCCTAAGGATGTGCATGAGCTCGGGATTTATGTCCTCAGGATCAGAGCAGCAGGACCGCCCATCCACGGAGGGAGCAGCCTGGCTTGCATCTCAGTCCTCCCCGCCCCCCACGCGGTTTCAGAAGGTTTGGACTTGGTCATGGTTGTGCTAAGCGCAGTGGGTTAGCGCTCTCACAGAAGCTCCAGAGAGGCCTCCCTTACATGAGGAGCACGGCTACTCGGAGCTTTTGACTCATTCAGACCTTCCTCCATTTCCCAGAGCGGCTCCTGCTTTGAACTCCATTCCCCTGAACTGCCTCCAGGTTACAGTTAAATAGTTCCCAAACTTTCACATTGTCACAGACGCCTCTGTAAGTGAGGATAGTCTGTTTCTTTTTACCCTTCCTAAGTGGATGTGGAAATAAAGAATTTATGTTTTAAGCCTTTAATTGCAAGATCTGTTTCAGAGTTTTGTTTCTTCTTCCTCCCTTGAGCATCATGGCTGCCACAGATCAAAACTGTTTGGTCTTCGTGTGGGCTGTTTCCTCAGCATACAATTTATACAGTTGCGCGCGCACACACACACACACACACACACACACGGATGTTTGTTTGTGTTTATCTGCCGTGTGTTATAAAACATTAAACATAGGGGTATGCATAAGACCTTGGGTTCCATCTCCAGCACGACAGAAAATTAGACATAAATGAGTGAAATAAGGGTCAGGTCTTTATAATTTTTGGTATACCTGTGTGTTTGAAGGCTCAAGAAGAAAATTTTATTATAGCTTGTGAATACCTATCTTCTGAGACACTATCCATCAATTCTGGAGCCTCAGATAATAGAAGATTATCCAGCATCCACATGTGGAATGCGGCTCTCTGAAGAGGGCTTATGTCATCAATCTGGATTAATTTAATTTCACCATTTCATATTTTTGGCATGTAGAATTTCCAATTAATAATTCAAAAAACATGGGTGTAAGGAGACTGACGTTAACAGTTTTTGAAGTAGCATCCTTCGCATGTGAGATGGCATCTTAGCTGAGTAAATATATCATTTTTAATATAGAAAGTTATTTTAGTGTGCTTGGTCCCACAAAGTTCAGCTCTGCTAACGTGAGTATAATGTGCCCTGTCATGCATCCAGTGCTGTATTTTTTTTAATAGATAAAAATCCATTCCAGGTTTATGTTAACAAAATAAAAGCCAACCCTCAGGAATAACAATTTTTTTCCTGTATGCATTGAGAATTTTAGAGATTTCTTTTCACATTTGTTTCTTGGCTTCTCAGCAGCATTTTAAAAGAAGAGTGTACTTTGGTGCTGTCGTGGAAAAGCATTTTAGGGAAGCTGTTGCTTTTTTATGATTAAACATATATATTTTTTTCTTTTTTTTATTCAGTATATTTTTTATTTACATTTCAAATGATTTCCCCTTTCCTGGCCCCCCACTCCCCAAAAGTCCCATAAGCCCTCTTCCCTCCCCACTGTTCCCCCATCCCCCCTTCCTACTTCCCTGTTCTGGTATTGCCCTATACTGTTGCACTGAGCCTTTCCAGAACCAGGGGCCACTCCTCCGTTCTTCTTGGACATCATTTGATATAAACATATATTTTTAATATTCTTAAGCTTTCATGAATATGTACTATTGATTTAGGAACTTTGTTCTTTTGTTTAATTAAAGAACTAAGATCTATAACTTGTCAGATATTCTACATCTAGAATTAATTCAGTGTCAGTCCTTGCATATATCTGCATATATCTGCAGCCATATTACACTTCTGTGTGCATCTACAAATAAAGTGATAGTTTTATAGCTTACACAGATGAGTTACACTTAATGTAGCCCACCTGAATGCATACTGTTGGTCTCATTTTTAATAGTTACATAATATTCTATCATATGAGTGAGCATGATTGGTTATAAGACTTTTCCTAAAGTATGTCTTTAAGTTAGTATTATTTTCCCTTGTACAAATAATTATTTTTAGAAATAACAATTTGTCAGTCCCTAGGTATATACATTTAAATATTTGATAATTTAGTAAATTATTTTCTAAAATTTTTAACTGATTTTTTTTTCTGTTTTGTTTGGTTTAGTTTTGAGACAGGTCTTGCTGTGTGACCTTGACTATCTTCAAACTCACATCCTGCTTACATGTTCACACGAACCAGCCTACCTAGCATATACTTATGTCTATACATACAAATATATGTTGCATATGGTACTATATTGCATATATTAATTATACCTATAAAGTGGATTTCACTATGCCATTTTCTTTTCTTCCTGTTCTCCTCTTCTTAAACAAGTACATCTGGCTTGGTGGGAACTTGCTGTTTAGAACAGGCTGGCCTCCCTCTGGTCTGACGGCCTCTGCCTCGAGCACGGGGATTAAAGGCACCACTGATATTGTGCCCTGTGTTTTATTCACACCCACTGCTTGTCCCCCAGTCTCCCCGTCTGGTCCCTCCTTCACTTCCAGATCTTTGTTTAATTATTTCTGCTGTACTAACTTATAGTCCTATCAGGAATCTATCAGGGTTCTTGGTTCCCTACATTAGCTGTGGTCATTTAGAGCATGCTAAAATTCTTTAAGTCTGCAGCCTGAGTTACAGTTTTGTGAGTATCAGTGTTGGAAATGCTGCTGGAAAGGTAGACATGGATGCTACAGTGATGTGCTTCATTCTCTGAGTCTGGCCTACTGCTAATCTCCAGCTTGAGCACGGTTTCAGCCCATGATTATTCTAGAAGCTTTTTGTTCTCCCTGCACACTTTTGTTTTGCCAGCATCTTTATTTGGTGTCTGAGTACCTTGAGCATAAGGAAGACTCTATATCCTGGATGATATTACCAGAAACCACTAATACCCCTCTAATCATTGTTGCAACAGGATCCACACTGCCTGGCAGTGAAGCCTATGACAGAGCCTAGGACATAAGTAAGAGTCACGTGCTCAGGACGCCATGTGCCACTCCCTTTTCTTCTTTAAAAAAAAAAAAAGTCATTCGTTGTCTTCTTTGGGCTCACAGAACTGCATCTTGCCACCCCTCCTTTGGGTGGTTTAGATCAGCTCTCTCCAGGCAGTACTTTGAAGTCTGTGCAATACATGGATAATTTAGGCTGACATAGTTGGCAGGCCCGTTTAAGAAGCAGAATTGTTTGATGGCATGACACAAGAGGTCTGTTAACTGAGTTATAAAGAGCCGAGGCTTTGCCAACAAACCCTGGCCTTGGCATGAAATCTAGATAGTTCTTACTTTATGCCATGCACTCGTTACTTCCTGTGATGTAATGTGGCCTCTCGTGCAGAAGACAAGAAGGTGGGAATTTTAGTATAGCTAGTAATTTTTCTGTAGGCGATGACAGGAATAGAGAGTGAATATTTAAACAAAATATAAAGAACCAAATCCAGAGGGGTGTACCTTTGGAAAATGTGAAGAACAGTGGTCGGTAGGGAGGAGACACCTAAATAATAAGGTTAATACATAGCCCTCAAAGTATTGCAAAATGAAACCCACGTATGTTATAAACATCCTGAAACTTTAATTTTATTTTTTATCTTTTTGAAGACAAGGTCTCATGTAGCCTAGTTTAGGCAAGCTTAAGCTCACTGTGTACCCAAGATGACCTGGAACTTCAGACTATCCTGACAAGCAAGTGCCACCATCAAGTGCCACAAAGCACTCTGTCACCTGACTCCCACTCCCAGCTCCTTTTAAAAAAAGTTTTTGTTTTTAACTGTAAGTTGTTTTGCTATAGTCCCTCAAAGAACATAATTTGCTTTAAAACGTCTGTGGTTTTGGTCTAGATATTTCACTGTTATCAAGAAAGCTAACTTTAAATAATTTGGAGATTAGGAAAAAGTAGACCAAGACAAAGGTTACCAAACTCCGGCAGCTTCTCATTTGCGTCATTTGGATGGTGGCCTTACTCTTGGCCTGTTCTCTGTGAGGTTGGAGCTGCAGAGTGGTTTCAGTGCGCGCCTGTGTTCAAGTGGAGGCATGTGACACCGACAAATGGGGACCACATGGCAGGAGTACCCAGAAGCAAGTCAGCAGGATGAAAGGGTCATTTAGTTCTGTTTCAGGAGGAGTAAGACTGTGTGTGTGTGTGTGTTCACATTTCTGCAGCAGAAGTAGGCTTCTCATTTTAGTTTATGCATGCTGGTGGGTTCCCTGGCATTTATACCTGCCTGACTTTAATATTGGTCCATATGTTCACCTTTGATTAGAGGTTACATAGCAGAGTTCTTTGTCCTTGGTGGAAACAGTAGCAAGGGGTGATGGGGTGGCGGGGTGGCGGGGTGGTGGGGTGGCGCTCGCCCCTCATGCTGCCTTGGATAGGGTCCGCTCTGCTCCTGGCCTGGTGCAGGGGCTGCTTCCCTGTGCTTGCCTCTTTTTCCAGACTTTAGTTCTGTATTCAGAAAGTTAGTTTAGTTTGTGTGAGTCCTGTGGTATCGCTGGGCATCACCATGTAAGGAAGACGAGAGTGCCTCAAGCAGAACGCGCAAGAAGTGTTAAATGTGGGTACCATCCTTTCTCTCTGTTCAGTCAGGTCTCACTGAGAAGATAATCTTCATAGATGAAAACACTGTTGATGCACACAGATTCCAGATTTAAAAAAATAAGTTATTTCAGTGCCTTACAAACATTTTAAGAATCATAAAAACTTTGCAGAAGTAAAACATCTGTTCTTTGTACTAAAAATGTTTCAGGAATGCACGTCTTTGACTGCATTAAGCAACTCTATGGCTACACATGCATCTATCCTTACACTGTTTCCCTCTAAATCCTTTATGGTGCACAGTAGGGCCTGAAGAGAGTGTGGGGTTAGTCAGTCCTGAGCAAGTCCTGATTTGTAACTTCATAGCTGTGGAATTGATAATGATGAATCTGAGCTAGTTAGTGGACTTCGGGCAACTTCACTTAATTGCCTTGAGGTTTGACTCTTCCATCTGCTTCATAGACAATAGTAGTCCTTGCTGTGTAGTGTCTTGGGCTTAATAATGACAGGGCTGCCTGGTAGATACTCAGTCCCAGGTCAGAGCTTCCTAGTGGCTTGACTGCCACGGTATCTGGTTATCAGGATGATTAGAGGCCATCTGTGCCAGCATGGTTGGTGACTTTACCTGTGGAAAAGCTGCGGCAAGCTTTGGTTCAGCCCATGTGGACAGAGGCAGCTCGCTGTGTTCACGTCATTTCCTAAGACAGGCATTCTCTTTCCTCCTTTTTCTTAATTTAAAAAGCAAACTGAGGCCAAACGCATTTGAAGTTGTATTTAGAGCTCTGTCTCTAGTTTAAGGGTCATGGTATTTACCTAAGTTGCAGGCTAGTTTGAAAGTTAAATGCTGCTGTGGACTTTAAATCCTCCTTTACATGCTATGTACCTTTTAAACCCTCCCCCTGAGATCCTGAAACCATCACCCTGGAAATCCTCCATGTTTTCCCATTTAGTCACATTTCCCCTACATTTTACTATATACAACTACTCTCTAGTCTCAGTTGCTTGAAATACACTTTTCCACCCTGGCATGAGTGGATCGTATGTCCTGTGGCCTTCTGTGGCTCCTTTCATTCACTGCAGTGTCTCTGAGAACCTTTTACCTGTTAGGGACATTGACAGATGCTAAGGTCTGATCTGTGAGTGATGTCTCACTGTTTTTATGCTGGTCCATTATCCAGTTATCCATTAGGGTTCATGTTGGGTTATGAGTCTTTGCGGGATATGGGGGGGGGGGTTCTCTTTGTAGCCTTGGCTGTCCTGGAACTTGTTTTGTAGACCAGGCTGGCCTCAAACTCACAGAGATCTGCCTGCCTCTGCTTCCCAAGTGCTTGGATTAAAGGAATGTGCTACCACTCCCTGGAAGTTTGTATTATTTTTATATAAGGTAACATATATTAATCATGGTAAGATTTTAAAATGATCAAATATAGAAAAAAATTATCTCATTCAAACATAACCTGTTAACATTAGATTTATTTCATTTGAGTCCTTTTTCCTTGTGCATGGATGTTTCTGATTATGGCTATATTTGTATAGTTTTGATTCTCCAAATACTTTTAAAAGTTACTGTGGTGGCTTAAAATATAGATGCAAGCTGCCTTCTTAGTAAGTGTTTTGGAACCGAGCACAGCGGCGCTTTGCACATGTACACTGTGAAAGACCACTGAGACAGGGCCACCAGACATGGCTGTGGCTGTGCCAGCGAGTGGCACTTCTCCACCCTCCCCTCCTGTTTCTGTGAGAGGACAACTGTGAGAGGATGGGGAAGGGGTAGTCTTTCACACATGGTCCCACCTTCAATCGCATTAACATGCAAAAGGCTTCAATCCCTCATGTGTGGGAATCTTGTAGGCTTGACCTGCTGCGTCTGGCTTATTTCTCTTGGTGTGATATCTTTGCATTGACTCATACCCTTTGTTTTACTTCTGTCATGAAAAATAGATTTTTAAAATTTTATTTTATCTGTATGGGTATTTTGCTTGTATGTTTGTCGGTGCCCTTGGAGTTTAGAAGATGGGGTCAGATTCCCAGGAGTTATGGATGGTTGTGAGCTGCTGTGTGGATAGATGCTAGGAACTAAACCCGAGTTCTTGGCAAGAGCAACAAGTGCTCTGAACCACCAAGTCAGTTGTCTAGCCCCTCATTCCAGGTTTTTATTGTGAAGGTTTATGTAGAATTTTATGTTTATATCACATACAGCTTTTTTTAAGATTATAAAGTAAACAATACTGTACTATAATTACAACCTGGCTAGGAGATGGAATGCTGGTGGGGTCCTCAGCGTCTGCTGTGACGCTTCTGCTACAGGCCCTTCCCTGTACTGGGGCAACCTGCAACTTTGCTGATAGTTACTGCCTTGTTTTGCTTCATTGTTTTCCAACCTGTGCAGATTCTTTGAACAACATAATTTAGTTTGGTTCTTTTTTAACTTTTTGGCCTCCTTTAAGAAAAGAACACAGGATCTGGGTGTACAGCAAGGTTCTCAGGTCCGTCCCCAGCACTATCCCTAGGTTTTTTGTTTGTTTGTTTTACTATTCTAATTGCTCGCTCTTGTCCATTAAGGAGAGCTTCCACTGAGTGCTTTCCCACAGCCTCCACAGTACTCCAAGAAGTGACCGGACTGTACTCATCCTGTCCTGGTCTCTGTGTCTCGATGGAAATAATGCAGTATGTGTTCTGCAGAAAACTCTTTTGGTATTTAGTAGTAGTATTTGGGTGGTATCATGAATACAGAATATGAATCATTAACTGGTACATTTTGCTAGAGTGTTTATAGCAAGTGTTACAAACAGGTTCTGTAGTGAAGCCTTTCGATCTGGGGCCAGCCCTGAAAGCTAGTCACTCCTCCCCCAAAGTAAACACCTTTGAAAATTTGGTGGCTAAAAAGTTCATGACTTTCTGAGTCTGGCTGCTTCTCTTGATGCCAAATATCTGTTAATCTCTTTTTGCTAATATCCTTCAAGTTGCTTAAGTAATGACTAATGTGACCTGATGACCAAGTCTTTTGATTTTCTAGATGTAGGGGCGAAAAACTACAGGCATCTCTGTGCTGTTTATTACAACAAGAATCCTGGGTTTGAGATCATCCATGGCTTGCTGGACAGAATCATGCAGCTGCTCGACGTGCCTCCCGGTGAGGAGAGCGGTGGCTATGTGATTAAAGCATCTGCAGGTAAGATGCCAGAGTTGGTGGGCGGGATGAAAGGCCACATCCTGGTTTTGATCAAGTCCGGTTTCATTTCATTTTGCTTTTGATTTAGAGAGTATGGGCAGCAAAGGACAGAAAACTTTATTTCAATTGTTAGTATTTTCTGGAAAATACTATACCTTTTTCCTCCAGAACCTCAAGGGGTTTGCTCTTAGCAACTGTTAGAAACTGCTGTGCAGTGTTGCTTTTGCAAGTAGCTCAGTTGTAGTAGCCTCTGTGGCACCATCGTGTCACCAGCACTGGTGAGCTGGCGCCCAGGCTACAGGCTCAGAAGACTGAAGTGCAGCCTGCACCCATGACCTGTGCGCCTGCAGCTTTGAGACAAGGCAAGAAGAATGCCACTGTGAAAACTTCACTCGTGTTAATCAGGGAGCAAGTTGGAATGCATTGCCAAAAGCCCAGTCCAGTCTCCTCTGGCTTTAATTTAGGCCAATAAATGGCACGTGTGTGTGTGTGTGTGTGCGCGTGTGCGTGCGTGCGCGCCTACTATGCTGGTTTCTCTGTGACTGAGGAGTTCTGAAACTTTTGCTGTTTGTTCTCTTGTGGCTTGAATCTAAGTTTATTTTTTTTGACAAGAAACCTAGAAACAATTGAAGCAAAGTATTTTTATCACTCGTTCCTGCTGTTTACCTTGCTGTTTTTAGGACTGGATTTGGCATCCTAAATTTCCACCAGAACCTTCATTTTGAAAGTATTATTTAGCAGTTATTTATAGTTAGATTTGGTGAGGAAATATTTCAGAGGAGCTTTGATTATATTTACTTTCTTGATCCTCAGAATCTTTTTCTGTTTTTATTTTTTATTGTGGCTTGTTTTCTTTTTTCTTTTGAACATTTTTAAAAATAGCTATGAAATATCTAGCTATGTTGGGCTATTTATTCACGTAAGTGGAGCGGCTCGATAGTAGCAGGAATTAGGCATGGCCGTACATTTCTCATCGAATGTGAACCAGTGAAAGTGTGTTGTGCTTACATAGGAGAGTCCAGTGCTATGACTGGGCCTTAGAGTCAGTCCGTCTAGTACAGTTGTCTGGGCTTTATCCGTGAGGCAATTCAGGGAAGGCAAGTTGTGTGGGTTTGTTCCTGTCAAACCCAGGGCTTCTCCTCCAGTTGCTACAAGTCGTACTGTGCACACACTGTCAGCAGTTGTACCGATCTAGAATTGAGCTGGGGGAAGTGACAGGGTCTGTCCTGCAGAACCCTTGGGCAATTCTGAAGGAGAGTGCTGTGGGATACATGTGGAATAGAGGGCCTTTGGTGTGGCTCCACGCTCTAGATGCTGCAAGGGGCTTCAGCTAGCTAGAAAGCGTTGGAGCTTCTGTTTCTTTTTAAGCAGGTGAGTGATAACAGGTCTGTACTTGAGTGGGATTAATGCAGCAGCAGTGCATGTGGTCTGGAGGCAGGAAGAATGGTGGTGGTGAGGTAGTGGTGGGAGACCTTGCAGGGTACTGTGGAGCAACCAGGGGGAGCACTTCTATAAGACTGTCTAAGACTGGGCTTCAGAAGCCACCAGAAGATAAAAACAGAGCAGCCAACATTTGGAAATTTTCATAGTCTGTATTACTTAGAGCCTTGTATGACAGTAGGTGCTGATCTTAAAAATTACATTTTTGTAATCTCAAACTTACGTAATTTGAATCATGTGGATATTAAAGTTCAAAGCAAAAGAGAATTATTAGCATCTAACTTTCCTAATAAAAAAAAAGTATCTGCTGTTTTAGCCTAGAGTTTTTTTTTTTTTTTTTTTATTACAAAACACATCTCTAAGTTATAGCTATTTCTCTTCACCCTTGCCCACTCCCCTCCATCTCCCCCTGGAAGTAACTAACTCTGTAGATCAGGCCTTAAATTCAGAGATCGTCTGCCCCTAACTACTGATTGCTGAAATTAAAGGAGTTTATCACTACTACCAGTTAGCTTTTTTTTTTTTTTTTTTTTTTTTTTTTTTTTTTTGAGTCTTACCATGTAACTCTGGTGGTTCTGGAACTCATTGAATTCACAAAGATTGACCAACTTCTGCCTCCAGAATCTAGGATTAAAGGTATGTGCACCAGGCCTATCCAGTCAGTGATTATAACTATTTCTTAATTACTTGTAGGTTTTTATATTTCTTTTGCTTAGGACAAATTGTTACCTTTTTCCTTCTAAGTGTTAGAGATTGCACCCAGGACTTTGGGGTCCAAGCACGCACTCTGCTGCTGGGCTGTACTCTGCCCTTGGGTTGTTGGTATAGGATCTGGCTGCTTAGCCTCGCTTGCCTTCAGTTCTCAATCCCTTTTCCTTTGCTTCCCGAGTGCAGAGATGATTGGCAAGAGCCACCACCCCTAGCTTACTTTGTTTGCTTGTTTGTTTTTGGTATGAGAATTAAGGGCTCAGACTTTGCTTTCCTTTGGGGTCTCCATTTGGCTCTCAAACTACCATAATGTTTTTAAAACTTCTGTGACTTTGAAAAGCTTTGATATAAGGTGTACACATGGGTGGCCTGGATCAGTATTACCTGATATGTCTAACTGGCTTTTGTTGAAAAGAGAAAAGAAAAAAATGTACTTTCTTTTCCTATTATCAGTTTCCCATCTCCTTCAGCAGCCACATCCGGCTCCCTGGGCTCTGGGGCATGTGCCTAGTTCCTGGGTGCTTTTCTCTTAGGGATGCTTTTTGTAAAAGTCATCAAAGCCAAAGACAATTAGCAGCATTATAAGTAATGGCTCTTAATTTTTCATAGGGATTTTTCAGTTTGTTTGATTCTCTAATGGCAAATATGATTATCTTTTTTATGGTCAGAAAAATCAAGCTCTAAATAAATGGCTTGTCAAAATAAGTCAGCAGCAAAAACATTCATTCTGCCTGTGATGTGTATATGCATAGACCACAACTGAGGAACAGCAGACAGATCTCCAGACTCCAGTCACTTCGTAAGCACAGGGACTTAGCCATTGGAGTGTATTTAGCTGTATCTTTTCTTCAGGCTTACTGATACTTTACACACACACACACACACACACACACTGCATGTATATATGGTAGAAAACAGATCTTCAGAGTCCGGCAAGTAGAGCCAGAATTAGAACTACTGTTTCATGCCATTTTTGATTACTGAGCTGTCTTTTATTACTTAAGCATATGGTTTACTTTTTAATAATTAAACATCCCTCGCGGCTTTGCAGTTTAGCAGACTTCTTGATCATGTGACTTGGGCCTTGTCTCTTTCTGTCCCTTAGTGCTTGCTTACAAGCTTCCTACTGTGCTACTGTGCTGGGAGAATGAGGAGAGTGGACCTTAATGTTCCTCTTAGAAGCTGGCCTTGCCCTTGGGTAGAGAACTCTGGAAATTCATTTGGTTGATCATCACATGGCTCCCAGGAACATGCTGGCTTTAGAGCATCGCCTTACTGATGGAGTAGCAGCTCTCTGCAGCCAGTGGGGAAAGGCATGCTAATCATACTTTTCATTTTCTGAGCACCTCCGCAATTTAGGATCGTAAAGTGATGTAGATTGTCAAGTCAGTGAGAGAATGGGATCAGCTGAGTGAGAAACAAAAACCCTTTAACTTGTTAGCACACTGCAGAGCATTTCAAGGGTTTCAAAAGTTCAGCACAGAGTGTTTTAGAGGTACTTGATCAGATCATTATACCAAATATATGTTTTTATTTTTTTCAGGCTTTTCCCCCTTCATTTCTGTGGTTTGTTGCAAACTAAATTATGTATGTTAAGATGCACTTAGCCTTTTAACAAAACCACTTCTGGGCAAGGAAAATTCTCAACATTTTTGTGTTTAGAACAGTAATGTGGTTGCTGGGCAAATCAGAGGCAAAAATAATTTCTTGTAAAATATGGTGGGCTTTGTTTGTGACTGGCTGCATTGACTCCAGCAGTAGCTTTTCCTTCTTAGCTTGTTACCTAGTTCAGTTCTTATTATTTTTGTTTGTTTGTTTGTTTTGCAGTTCTACAGAAAGTTCAGTTTAACTTGAGACAAGATCCTTGATGAAGAGACAGGCTTCAGAGCTTTAGTTTTTTGTTTGCTTGTTTTTGACAGTCTGAGTTTTCATGCTACTCAGAATGCATTTCAGGAAATGAAAATTGACCTTGTAATGCCCACATTTAGGGCGGCACCATATGTACTCACCCTGGTTATTAGGTACCTTCTGTTACAGTAACACCTAGTGATTGTTGGCTTGACCCGAGGTCATGACCTTATTCCCCTCTCAGGACACCTGTGAAAGATCTCAAATGTGAAAATACATGGGTGAAATTGTGCTGGTTCCCTGTCACTCTGTCTTAGTGTAACATGAGCTTGAAAATTCATTGGGAACACATCTGAGCAGCTTGTTGAAGTAAAGTTGTTCAGTTTATGGTTTGGTTACGCAGAACATCCTGGAGTATAATATAGGGGTTCTAAAGAGCATATCCAAACTACCATCGCAAAGACTAACTAAGGCATCAGCTTTGGTAAAAGGTTTGAAGCTTGGAGCCTTACGACTTTACAAAGAGGACCTCTTCAGTGGTTGTCTACAGCTTGTGGTCAAAGATTCTCAGTACTGTCTATGTGCTTTGAAGTGGTAAAAGACTGGGGGGCCGGCAGCAGGACAGTAGGGCGGCAGGGCTCTTGGAAGCCCAGCACCTTCCTCATGATTCACTCTGCCTGTCTTATTTGTGAATGAAGGTCCTTCATTCCTGCCTCACTTCTGTGCATAAGATAAAAATCTTCCCTCGCATGGACACTTAGCTGTCTTCATGTGTGTTGTTCTGCAGTTGTTATATTCACAAACGGAATGATTTCGTTCAGTGTTCTGGTAGTGTCAGAACACAGTGTGACAACCTTTGTGTTGTTGTTGTTACTTCTCCTAAAGACCTGTTTTAGATACTCCCCGTCTTTTTTCCAGAATTCAGAACTGTTTATTTACCCCTCCTTAGGCCAGCTCCTATGGATGACACAGAGCTGCACAGCACATAGCCCTTTCTGTTGACAGGAGGGTTTCTCTCAGGCCTTCGTTAGAAACGCTCTTCCTGGAGATGGTAAAAGCCTCCCTCCAAGAGGTCCCGGACTCTCAGGAGGAGCTGGTTCAGTGTCTGTACTTAGCGAACCTGGATCCCTGAGGGGGAAAGTGCATCTATGAGTTGATGGGTTTTTGTTTTTGTTTTAACTATTCTCAGACAAAGAAGAAAATTACCACACCCCAGCTTGAGAGAAGGAAGTGGTCCTGCTAAAATCTACCCAGGACCGACTCCCAGCCTCAAGGCAGGCAGTTCTCTGCTTCAGGAATACCTGATAGTCTCTCTAGTTACCAGCCAGACATTTTTGTCTTAATCGCCCTTTGATTAAATTTTAATTCTGCAGATATATTCTATACTACTTATGTATACACAGCTACATGTGTAACTGTGTATATAGAACCTATACAATGTAATGATTTTGTATGTATGGGCATATGCACCTCAAGGGTCAAACTGAGAGCCTCATCTTTGCTAAGCAAGTGCTCTATAAAACTTCTAATTGTTCACCGAAAAGTTAACATTGGCCCACCAAATTTTAGCTTTTAAAGTTTTTTTGCTTTTTATACAGTGTAATATGACTATTCTTGTGACATTTTGATACATGCACAGTGTGTAACGTACTTGGGTCTTAGGTCTTTAAAAACCTAGTTACTGCATATGAGAAAACATGCAGCTTTTGTCGTACTGAGTATGGCTTGTTTCATTTAAAATGAGGTTCTGTCCATTTTCTGGTGAATGATCAATTCCATTCTTCTTTATGGATAGATAATACTGTACCACCAAGCTAAACGTGTAATTTGGAAGTTGAATTTAAAAACTATTTGCTTTTAGGTTTATATCTGCTGAAAAAGTTTGGGTTCGGTTTTTGTTTTAATGTTGGTTTGGTTTTGCTTTTTTGAGACAGGTCTCATATAGCCTAGATTGGCCTTGAACTTGGTGCATAGACTGATCTTAAAATACGATCCTCTTACTACATTTTTATTTATTTTTGTGGGAGGTCTGGGGCATTTACACCACTGTATTTTATGGGGTCAGAGAACAGCTTGTGGATATCAGTTCTCTTTGTGGTGCTGGGGAAGACGCAGGTCACCGACTTGGTGATAAGGACCTGTGCCTGCTGAGCCCCTTTGCACTACCCTAACTTGTGATCCTTTTGCTGTCAGGATTAAAGTATTAATATCTCCATGATAATAAATGGGAATATAATTGAACTGACTGATAATCATAATTTTATGTTTCTAACACTTGACAAAGATAAATTTAGAACTCTTACAATTAAGTGATGTGAACTTTTTTATTTATTGCTCAGAGCCTAAGTCACACACAGAGAGTGTCTGGAGGAAGCAACACACACGGGACAGGGCAGTAGCCCTGAGGTGCATTTAAGCTCTCCTGTGTGATTTCTAGGCTTGTTTTGGTTTTTGAAGCAGTCTTGTTTTGTAGACCAGGCTGTCCTCCTCCTTGGCTTCCTGAGAGCTGGACTCACAGGCCTGTGCCTACCAGGGCTGTCACAGAGAACAGTCTTGGTAGAGCTTTTTGTCACAGTCTCGCATTGCTGAATCCTGTGACACAGCTCTTGCTTATGCTTGCTCATGTAACAATCTAGTGAGAGGAACTGAACACTTGAGTCCAAATTTTGTCAAGTGGAGCTGAACACTGAGTCCAGATTTTGTCAAGTGGAGTTTAGCTTTGAGGGTTCTAAATTGTAGGAGACCTGAGGGGACCTGCCGTCTCTATTCTTAGCCTCACTTGAGATCAGCACCTTCAGAATAAACTCTTCGTCACCCTGCGCTCCCTGTACCTAGCACTGGAGTCAGCCATGAATCCCTGATTCCTTTCAGTGAGAAGTCAAATTTATATCTGGTCTGAATGCTAAGGTTGTTCCTGTTGCTGCGTGCAACATTGTTTCTGGGCTTTTTAGTATGCAAAGATTATGGAGATTCAGAGACACTGGCTTATTTGTGTTTTGTTTTGTTTTTTAAAGTGTAGATCTTTTCAAATCAAACAGGTTTTTGTTTTATTTTATTTGTCTTTTAGTCCTGGGGTTTGAACCTGTATGTTAGCCAAAATACTTTACCATAAGCTGTATCTCCATCCAACATAGATATTTTCAGTTCATATTCAGAACCTGAGGATATTTACAGTTGTATAGTTCTCTTAGTTTACACTGAAACTCTTATTTTTTAACACATTTCCACTGTTGTTTGCTTTTACTCCTCTGGCTGTGTATGTCATCAGAGTTTCAAAATGAGAATTCCAATGTTATTAACTGTGTGAATACCGAAAATAGTTTAAGCACTACATCCAGTCATTTCTTTTGTCTGTAGACTCCAACCTATAGAGCGAGCGAGTACATATAGATAATCAGACTCAGTCTTGTTTCCTCTTTCATTCCATTCCTTACTGCCTTCTGGGGCTCGGGGGGTGGGGGGGTTGTTTGTTTGTCGTGTGTGTGGGGTATGTGTGTGTGTGTGTTGGGTTTTTTTGAGACACAACTGGCCTTGAGCCCATGGCCCCTCTGCCCTCCGCTCTCAGGTGATAGAATTATAGGTGTGCTCCACTGACCTCAGGTTTCTTTTTATTTGTCCCTCTGTGGTTTGTTTTTAGATGTAATGCACATATATGAGTATACACCGTTCTGCCTTCTCAACTGAGTGAGCAATGCTGTGTGCACTGTTGTGCAGCTAACTTTCTGTTCCAGCAGCCTACACAGAGGCAGCATATGGGGGCTTTGTTCCTTTGGCCCAAATGAACTGTTGTTATGTGTGGGCTCCCAGAGTCTGCGAACGTTGTCGTATTTCCCATCAGTGCTGCACTGTGTGTAACCTTGTGCTTGTGCCATTTGATACTCTTGTCAGTGTGCTTTTGGAAGAGATCCCTAGAGGTATGGGGTTGTTGGGGCAAAGGGTTCACCATTGGTGGAGACCCTCCTGTGAGACCTCTGCTTCTCCCACTGCAAGTGCAGCCATGAGTTCATCTTGTTTACACTGAGCTGTAGGTTCTATGTTGTCTTTCTGTTCTCAGTTTCACAGGTGGAAGCGGCAGCTCCCTGACATTTGCCTCCATCTTTTTTATGTGAGCGTATTTTCTCATTTGTAGTACATTCTAATTTCCTTTTCTCTGATCCTCTTGTTCATTTATTTCTTTAGATTCATTGGTCTTAGAACCTTTTGTGTTGTATGACTATTAACCTCTTGTGATAAATATTGTACTTTTTTTTAGCTTGTTAATTCTTTGATTTTTTCGGCTTTGCTGTGTAGGTTTTAAACATCTTATAGTAAGTTACTCATTTCTTTCCTTCCGGAATCTGACTTTCTTAGTTGAAATGTTTTAACACTGAGATCATAAAGGAGGTGTTTACTCCAGCCAGAGTAATGAAGACCGGTTCCATTTTTCTTACAGAGTGCCTTGTAGTATTTTCACTTTTTGTTTTTGCGGGTGTTACTACAATTTTTGTTAAATTATACTGATTAACCTTCAAAATTTCCATTGCTGTAAAGAGACACCATGACCAAGGGAACTCTTACATGGACAACATGTAATTGGGACTGGCTTACAGGTTCAGAGGCTCAGTCAAGTACCATCAAGGCAGGAGCAGGACAGCGTCTAAGCAGGCATGGGTGAGTTGGAGGAGCTGAGAGTTCTACATCTCGTTTCTGAGACAAACAGGAGAAGACTGGCTCCTACTTGGAAGGTCTCAAAGTCCACCCCGACAATGACACACTTACTCCAACAAGGCCATACTTCCTGATAGTGTCACTCTCTGGCACAAGCATAGTCAAACCACCACATATGGTAAATGCCTTTTATAATTCATGAAGAAATTGAGGAAACAGTATCTAACGATCACATTCAGGTTTTGTATTTAAAAGATAAAATAGCTTTCAAAGGATGGGATAGATACAAAAGGAAATATAATTATACAGAAAGTGGGTAAGAATTAGAAAAAAGATCTAACTTATACTTGGTAAAGGCGCTGTTCCCAACGTTACATAGCTCCTCAGAGGCCCCTGGCTCATTTCTGATGGCTTCTGAAAGTCAGTTCCTTTCTTGAGAAGTATTTCAAGAAGCTTTCAGATATATACCAGAGTTAGTATCAAGGACTCCTTAGTCATCCAAATCTATCTCAGAATATTAAAAGTCTTTTCCCAGTATCTATAATGAAAATGGAATTTGAGCTGAGACCTTATTTTTCAAAGTTATACATTTAACCTGTGACTTTCCGATTTCCCTCAGGTGTAAAATGTAGTCAGTGTAAGATTCACAGATGTTGTGAATAGTGTTCACACCCCAGCCAAGAGGGACTAAAATGCTAAGCTGAGGCTCTCGTAGACGCTGGGAGTTCAACGGCAGATTCACGGAATACAGTATGTACCTAGGAGGCAGCTGGCCCAAAGGTTCGCACCCATCTTCTCTTTTGGAGCATTTTGTCAGCAGACCAGTTGCTCATCTAAGGGTTTGTTGGGAGCGAGGCATTTGGACCACCTTTCTTTTCTGATGTTGCTTCTGCCATCCTCCTCAGCAACCGGAAGGGGTCCGTGGATTCCAGCACTTCTTTGTTTCCTCCTTACTCAGCCTGAACTGGAAGGAACCACTTTAGTCATCACACTGCCCAGAAGCAAGTAGCTTATCTGGTGTAATTTATTTTAGGAAATTAGAAAGTTGTTAAAAATCACTTTTTACCACATTGTTTTTAGAGGGCATTGAAACAGTGTCCTGTGTAGCCCAGGCTGGCCTCAGACTTGCTAGTAGCTGTTATTAGAGGGCATTGACACAGTGTCCTGTGTAGCCCAGGCTGGCCCCAGACTTGCTAGTAGCTGTTATTAGAGGGCATTGACACAGTGTCCTGTGTAGCCCAGGCTGGCCCCAGACTTGCTAGTAGCTGTTATTAGAGGGCATTGACACAGTGTCCTGTGTAGCCCAGGCTGGCCCCAGACTTGCTAGTAGCTGTTATTAGAGGGCATTGACACAGTGTCCTGTGTAGCTGAGGCTGGCCTTAAAACTCCTAATCTTCTTGCCTCTATGTTCAGAAATATGTTTAGGGTTTTTTGTTTTTGTTTCCTTTCTATATTTCTTTTTGACAAGCTACATTCTAGAAGCATTTTACTCTGATTTTTAAAATTGTTACTAATTTATAATCTGCTTTCTTTAAAAATTAGAAATGCATATTTTATTGTAAATTTGGGTCAGTGGCTCATCTTTTGATTTTTTTTTCTTTTACTTGTGTATTACTTCTTAAGATTTATTTATCTCCTCTCTCCCTCCTCCCCATGTGTGTTACATGCATGTTACAACACATGTGAAGTATATAGGACAATTCATTTGCAGTATCTGGTTCTCTCCTTCCACGGTGTAGGCTCCATTCAGGTCCGCAGGCTTGGAAGCAAGTGCCTTTACCCAGTGAGCCATCTTAGCAGCCCTACTTGTGTATTACTACATTTGGGAAACTAAAGAAACACAAGCAATACATGTTTGCAGATGCCCATTTACAGTAATAAAGAAAGACGTATTTGGCAAACTATGATATGTAAACATAATGGAACATTATGACATGACAACACGACAACATGTCTTAAACATGTGACTATAAACAAAACTGGAAAAGTAGATCCCAAAATGATATAGGTACTAAGTGTAAATATAATAATATCTTTATAAATATTGCTTGGGCCAGTCGTGTAAAGCTTACAATCTGAGTTCCATCCTCAAGTGCTCCTGCAAGTTGTCTTCTGACCTTGCCCTAGGACGCAGGACTCTGGGCTGCTGGGTGTCGCTGTGGGTCACCTTTACTATGGAGCTAGGGGCTTTTTAATTTACTTACTTTTAGGTGAGTCTTCACTGTGTAGCCCAGGCTGGATTCAGATTCTTTCTGCCTCGATCTCCCAAGTGGCTGGGACTACAGTGAGTGGTGCTGTTGAGTTCAAATGATTTTGTTTGTCTCTGTGTTGTAAAATGAGAACAAGTGTGTGTCCTGCCTCGACCAGAGTTTCATTGGAAAGAGAGCTATGTGGATGTGTAAGGGTCTTGTGAATGGGCTCCGCACTCTTCAGAGGTTTTCAGTCTGCCACCAGGAAAAGCAGCCCTGGATGGGAGAGCTCCCAGCAGGGTTTAGGATGTGACTTCTAGTCTCGATTGTCATCTCCTGTCAGCTAGAGGATGGACAGGGCTGTTCACAAGCTCCTTTCTAATTATGAGCTCTGAAGTGAAGTTCAGGAGAGGCCTCTGCTGTAGGCTCTAATGTCCTGGCTCCTTTTTTACCTGCCTAGACTTTTACATGTGTTACGTACTGCTCAATTCAAGCCTTGGTTTAGGAATCTAGAATTTATTCATCAAAGATGCTTTGTTATAGGGGGCCTTTCAGAAATGTTCTGGGGCAGAAGAGATAGCTTGGTGGTTAAGAGAGAGCACTTGCTGTTTTTCTAGAGAACCTGTATCAACAAAGTGACTCACAACCCTCTGCAACTCTTCTGACCTCTGGGGCATGTATGTGGTATCCCTACATGTATGCAGGCAAAACATTCATTTACACATTTTAAAATAAAATAAAATAAAAATCTTAAATGTAATTTTGTTTCCCCAAATGAATGTTGTGGTTGTGCTAGTACTCTGTTGTATTAACAGCATCATGGTGTGTGCCTGGGTGCATGCTAAGTTAGAGGTGACAACTCTTAGCTCTTTAGCCCTCTTTACATTGTATTTGTTGTAAACCAGAGGAAGCTTGCAAACAGGAGGTGTGGGCAGCCTGGCTGGCGCTTCCCAGTAGCCCGCTGCAGCCCTGTGCCTCAGGCCTCACGCGGAGGGCGGCTCCGGGCCCTTCTTCACCTTTAGCTTCCTGCTCTCTAGCCTGTATTATTGCTTGCCTTGGGCAAGGTTGCTAATCTCCTGGTGCTTTTCTTCTCCCCATCTGTAACTTACTGTTGCTCAAAGGGCTTGGCCAGATCCACACTCTGAGACCCTCCGACTCTCACTGCAGCTGGAAGGATCTGAGCAGAAAGGAGGTCACAGCATCTCTCCCCAGCAGTTGAATATGCTTGCCTTTCTTTTTAGTTTTTTTTTTTTTTTTAAACGTGCATGGTAAACTGAAATCAGATTCTGGAACCATAACATACCTATTATAATTACATGTTTGAAATTGTGTTTGCCACAAGTTAGCCACAGGCCTGTCAATTCTGTATGGAACCGTGGCTGTGATTTCACAGACTCTGCTTTGTCTTCTTAGCTTCACTAGCTCTACCACAACCATATTGTTACCATTTCGATGTACCTGTGCAAGAAACACATCGCTCAAACTTGGGTTAACAAACAGTCCTGGGTCAGGAGAAAACTAGAAAAGAAGCTGATGACTCAAAGTCTTGTTTTATGTATGTATGTGTGTATATACATATGTGTGTGTGTGTGTGTGCGCGCGCGCGCGCGCACACACGTCTGTGCGCATACATATACATCTTGCAGGATATATCCTGCAAGTTCTTTAAGATTTAGAAAATAACTTGTGGAGATAAGAGTTGGATGACGCTGCTCTTTAGGAATTTTCACGTGAATCTTTGCTAACCTACAGTTTAAATTGCAGTTGGATAGATCACCTTTAAGTCTTTGCCACCATTTTTATTTCCTTCAGGTTGTGAAATAAGAGTGTGTGTGAGATGCTTAGCAAGGACAGACAGACCTTGTAAACTCTGTCTTGGGTTTTCATAGCATGGTCTCTGTTAATTAAGTTAACTGTTAACAAAGTGACAGCCACAGAAGCAACGACTGTAGACTTGGTGGTACCGTTCAAAATATTTATTTATAAGAAGTTTCAGGGACTGAAAGGGGGTGTATCTCGCTGACACTGTCCACTGAGGAGTCTAGACTGGTCTCAGCCTGGCAGGTTTTTGCTTTCTGAGTGCTAGGAGGACAGGCGTGAGCCACATGCCTGACAAAAGATGGTTTTGTTGAAGACATTTCTCTATGAGAAGATGAGGCTTTGCTGATTTCTTATAAGAATAAGGTCCCAGGTCTTTGTCTAGTACATGCCCACTGCCTCCCAGTAAGAGTTAATGGTGTCTGCAGGTGTGTTGGGATTAGCACTGTAAAGTTGTGCAAGGGGTTTTTCTTTCTTTTGATCTTCTGAGAGGGATGAAAGATGACCATTAAATTCAAAGGATTAGGTCCCCTCTCTTTGTAGACTTTAGGTACCATAAATACTCACTTCAAATGCAAGGTGAAGAATTTATACATCTGGGAGAAAATGGGTGTTTTATGTTACCAGTCGGAAATTATTCAGTCTCCCCTTACAAATTAAATGGTCTTTGCAGAGGCGTTTTCTCCTCAGTGCCCTGAGATGGGGGGGGGGGGGGTAGAGTATTTTGTGTTCATATCTTGGTTATGGTGCTTTGGCTCTTTAGAAGCCTTAAGCCTTTTACAAGTTAATACCTTACCTATAGTGGACCTCTTTCCCTTGGGTGATTCTGTGTGTCCTCAAAACATCTGCTTATTTTAAGCCAGAGAACAATGACCTCATAGGAATAAAATCATGCATCAATGAGGGTATAATTAAGTAAGACTCTTTTCCTTCCTTCCTCCCTCCCTTCCCCCCTCCTTTTCCCCTCCCCCCATTATTCCTCCTTCCCTCCCTCCTTTGAGAAGAGTATAGGTTTGGGATAGGTACTAACTCTAAAGTTAGCCTATTAACATATTTTTTCTTTCACCCATATTACATAATCAGCCATTTTGAATAGGTTTAAGACATACTCAGTTGGTACTACAGTTCACAATTTCCATTTCATTCCTGAATTTGGACACATGTTTGTGCTGAAAGTCTAATGAATGTAATTTCTGTTACTAGTGATGACACACTACTAGAGTTCTCTGCCCCTGTTAATCTCCTCCTACTCCTTCCCCCTCCCCCCTCCTCGAGATTTGGGTAATAAAGTACAATGACTTGTGAGTTTGAATCCCAGAATATGTATTGGCAATATGAAGAAAGGAGCAGCTGATATTTCCGAGCACGTTGAGTAAACTGTTGAGGAGTGACCTGGCTCTAGCCGTGGCCTGCGTGTGAGAGGAGGGTGAAGAGCCCCATGCTTGATCACAGCCTCCGATGCTCTCCCGAGGGGTCTGCTCTCTTACCCCTGAGCTTCTGCTTCCGATGCATTCTGCAATTAGAGGAACGAGCGGGTGTATGGGAGCTTCTGCCAACTCTAGGCTATAATATTGCTCTAAAAAGATGGGAGCAAAATGAAACTGTGAAAAGTGTTTGGCAATGGGCAAGAGAAGGCACTCCCAAGGGCTTTGATGGTCAGTTAGCCAGAAAACATGCTAAAGATGGGGTGCTGTGCTAGATTACGGGCCCACAGATGACCCCAAGGACACAAAGACTTTAATTAAGGGGCTTATTCACACCCCGCTAAGTTTGGGAAATTAAGCCCTTCTTTGTGCCTAACTGGTGTTTCTTTTGTCTGCACTTGCACATGTATTGCAATAGAGAGCAACATTTCCCAAAATGTGTTCTGCCTTGGAAATGTGTTAACTGTGCCAGGTAAATGCAAATCCTCAAGTTTATTGTCTCAAGGAGTATATGCAGATGTGGTGGGAGCTGGTGTGCTGGACCATTCGATGCTTTTACACAGTGGATGAGAATGAAGGTACTCTGTAAAGTCTGAATCTTAGTTTCCATTCACAAGGCGATGGCTAGCTTCTTCTGTAGACACAGCATGTTGCCTTTTCTCCAGTGTGATTGGATAAAGTCAGTTTGGCTTCAGTCCAGGTTTGACTTTCTGAAACCTAGGCCATGGACTTGTGACTTTGTGTTTTTAGCAGACTTTATATCAGTTCTAGCTAGAGCTTTTGCGTCCCGTCGTCCACCTGGGTACTGAGCTGAAGTGTTTTCCTTTGGCCAGCAGTGGACATTGTAAACAAGTTTCTGAAAAGAACTCTGAAAGGAGTCCTTCTATCTGCAGAGACTGATGAACTGATTGCAATTCAGTGTAATGTGCGGAGATCTGAACTTCGTAGGGTCAGGGACTAATTAGTTACTTTATCTTAGGCTAGTTTTAGCCTGATAGTCATTCAGGGCCTCACTCTGTATCTGAATTAACACTTCCATTCATAGAACTATTAGAACTAATATCTTGTCTTAATAAATTAAAACCTCTTAAAAGCTATTAACAGAACACTAGCTTCCATCTGTCCATGAGCTAAGAATGCCGTCAGATAATGTTTTAAGCCTGTAGAAAAGCTTCCCCCATCTGCCCCTCTGGTGTACTCACCAATCTATTTTAAATTTGCCTTGATTTATTATTTTGTTCTGTAAAACTACAAAAACCCTGTGACACTGGGTTGTTGTCAGTTCTATGCTGGAACGTGGAATTTGGGGTAACAAAAGTGTGTTTACCCAGGCAGTGGTCACTAAAAATAATGCTCCAGAATAAACTAGCCTTCATTCGTTTTAAGTAGAGCTGCAGTTGACAGCAGCTCTCAGCTTGGAGGCCTTGGGCTCATTGCTACCTTACTGTAGGCTCCATCCCCTCTCCCTCCTTTTTTGTTAGACAGTTCTGCCTGTGGAGGTTGATTTGCTCTATAAGTTTCTAAAATACTAAGAATACTTCTGTTTTTGTAACTTTGCATGTAGTTTCTAGTTCACCTGTGGCATAAGTCAGGTGGCATGTTTGTTTCTTAAGGCCCTTTTGTATGCTCTCAGTTTATATATTTGGAGAACAGAGCCTTAGCTTGTTGTAATTGTGAGACTCTAGGTGGGTGTTTATGCCGTCATTTGAACTTATTAGAAGTGAAATGGTAGTGAAAAATAAAGTTGTCACACTGCAAATCCAGGCGTGCAGTTGGGCAGAGTGGAATGACGATACAGGGACCACAAATTGGGCTCAGTACAGGAGAGTGAGGGGCCTGGTAGCCAAGGAGCCTTTGAGCAGCAGTTGTGACTTTGGTTGGGCTCATGTGAAAGTGTGAACTTTGACATTTGAATCCTTTTTCAATACTCTTTTACCTTGTTAAATAGTTTTGAATATGGATTTTCTCTGGAAAAAGAGAAAATTTTATTTATTGATATAAATATTTTTGTTACTATATATCTACCTGATTAATGAGCTCAAGCAAAATTTGGTCCAAATTTATAGGCAAAGAAAACCTGGCAACTGAAGAAGAATATAACTGAATTTTACTAAAAAATGCTGAATCAAAATGTTGTTATATGAAGTAAAAATTCTCATTTCTTATCGTAGGCTTTATTTTGCTAACATTGTCAGAACTAGCACATCTGGCTTAGATTCTAAAATAGTTTGGTTTTATGCTTCAGTAAAAATGAATCCAATCAAATTGGAATTGAAAATAGATAAAAGGAAAAAGCTTTTGTACAGCGAGACTGTCAGGAAGGTCTTGAGTATTTCCTCTACGGTGGCCTTTAGAGCAAGCCAGAGTTCTCTTCAGAGTTCCTTGTCCTCATCAGGAGCACCCTCATCAGGAGCACCCTCATCAGGAGCACGCTCATCAGGAGCACCCTCATCATTCAGTGCTGCTTGTTATGTGTGCAGCCTCACAGCTGGCCAAAGGAGGGCGAGGGCAGGGGTGTGGGCACAGCCCAGCTTGGGTCCTGAATGGGCTTGTCCTTTGAAAAGTCCTCTTCATTCTGCCTTGAAGACTCCCTCCCTCGCTCCCTCCCTCCCTTCCTTCCTCCCTCCCTGTCTTTCCTGCTGTTGATGGGGATGCAGTTGACAGACTTGTCTTTATGGGTAATGTTGTCTTTTAGGTTATATTTTCATTTTACAGGATGAGTATGTCCTCTATCAGATTTAACCATAATTACTGTCATAACCAGATTCTTTATTATCTATCCAGCTTGGTTTCTGAGTTGTTGTACAACATTCTTTTCCTCAGCCCTTTCCTGAGTGTGGATTAGGGCACAGAGCCAGCTGTGGCACTAAAATGGAGTTCATGGGCTGGCTGGCTGGCTTTGACTGTGACACAGAATCACTTAGCTGGATGAGATGTGGGAAATAGTTCAGCCATATTGCTTTTGGGCTAAGAATGATAAAAATATTTTCTTCTTTCCTGAGAACAGAAGCAGTATCTCTGCGCATTGCCTGGGCAGTCTGTGTAACTCTGTCTCCATGGTATCAGCCCAACAGTAGTAGAGTCCCCATCCACCCCTCCCACTCTGTATTCCTAATTATGCTGACCTTGGAGCTATTAGAGACTCAGCAGTTTGCTCCCCCATAAATAATGCACTCACTCTGAGTGGCAGACGGCAGGCTTGTGGCCCAGTTCTGCTGAGTATTTATAGTTCAAGCCAGTAAACATTTTGCTTGAATCCTTCAGGAGCTGTGGGTCTGATCCCTTTTCAAGTGGGTGTTGAGAGAAATGAATCAGCATTGTTTTTAAACTAGTGCAGAGCCCAGCGCGTTGATAAGCGTGTGGCAGTGGTAATTTGGTGGCTAGGAAGTGGGTGGGCCTCCCCGTGTGTCTGCTCTGCTGCTGCAGCCTCCAGAGTGGTCACTGGGTGGAGGCTGGAGCAGAGCTCTGGCAGCAAATAGGGAGCTCTCAGACCGCCTGAAGTGAGGCAGGGGTCAGCTAGGGCCAGGGTGGGTTTACAAGTGACACCGATCTGCATAGAGGCCTCTGTTGAGGCAGGGACGCAGGTTGCATGGAGGAGATGTGGCTGGTAAGCACATGGTGCAGGTCCCTGTGGCTGTGGTAGTCCCTTGTGGGTGTCTTGTGTAAAGTGAAGTATGGTATGGTAAGGAGTGGACGGAGCTGCAGCAGGCTTCTTATCCAGCAAGTGCTGATGTGGGAGAACCTGCTTCTCTCTGCTCTGTGCCTGGAGGCTCACCAGTTTTACTTCTTTTCAGGACTTAGTTTCCCTAAGAAAGACTGCCACTCGTTCAGCACCAGGATCCAAAGATCAGGGCTCTTCTGCTCATGACTGTTCCCAGGCGTAGCTGTACATGCTCCTTAATACCAACAAGTGCCAGGGTGCTTGACCGCGCAGCCAGTGGCTTAAAGAAGAATGGTTATTTTTGAAGGAGACTTGTAGGCTTTTAGTGTTAAATGGCATTTGACTTTTTTTTTTCCAGAAGGAACATTGATTCTTCTCTCTCTCTCTCTCTTTCAGGTTCTGCATTCTTCCCTGGACGGTGTGCTGAGATCTTTGTCGGGAGTCAAAGCATTGGGAAGCTAGGTGTCCTTCATCCGGATGTTATCACCAAATTTGAGCTGACCATGCCCTGTTCCTCTCTGGAAATCAATATTGAGCCCTTTTTGTGAAGTTGGCCTCTGTGGCGTGACTCTGTCTCTAAGTGTCCCTTTCTGCTCCTGTGGTGTCCTTCAGGCCTCTCGTATAGGGCGCATCCATTTGTGCGATTAATAAAGTGAAATGTGCTGTCTGGCCCTTGCGTAGCTGCATTAGGCCAGCTTGTGCAACAGCCAGTGTGATCTGGACGGCAGGGTGGGTTCTGGAAGTGGAAGTTTTGCTTGGCCTTCAGAGTGTTAGTTACTTACGACTCCTCCTGAATAGAAAAGCCTTTTCTATACCTGATATGTATTAATCAATAAAATCAGTACTTCAGGAAAAATTTTAAGAATCAGTATGACCAAGCAGTGACAGCTTTTCATCTTTTTTTTTTAAAGTTGATTTATGTGTGAATATATGTGTATGTGAGTGGTATGTCAGTCTGTGCATGTGTATGAGTGTTTTCGTATGTGTGTATATATACAGTTTATTACAACTTCATAAGACAAGGTTATTAGTCCTCATCAGAATACAGATAAAGACCATACTGACAAACTGCTGCACACTCCTTAAAATGACCACTCTCGGGGCTAGAAAGGTATTAAGGGCACTGGATGCTCTTGCACCTGAATTTAATTCCTGTCTCCCACATGGTGACTCCCAGCCATCTGTAATTCCAGATCTGACACTCACTTCTGGTCTCCAAGGGCACCAGGCACTTAAGTGGGATGCAGATATGCATGTAGGTAAAACACCAATACATATTTAAAAAATGTAAAAAGGGCTCATGTTTAAATGATGGATTGGATATTGGTGGCCCAAGTAGAACTGTTGCATTTTGCTGTTAAGAGGATGTAAAATGATATAGACAGGAAAGTATTTTGGTGGTTTCTTGAAACCTGAAACACCATCTAGTTGTTTCAACCTGGTGATCACACAACAGTTTTTGTGCAGATTCAGTGTTATTTATAGTAGCAACATACCGCATAGCCTTTCTATGAAGGGCATGCATTCCTTATGAGGAATGGACTCCTGATAACATAAATGAGTCCACGCATGCTAAGAGAAAGAAGCCATACATAAACGACTACATATGGTCCTATTGATGCAGAAGAAGAGGAGATAGTGGGGCTGGTGAGGTGACTGGCTAGAAGCGCTGACTGCATTTGCTGAGGCCCTGGCTTTGATTCCCACTATTTGATGGCGCACAGCTTGGGATCCAGTACCTTCTGACCTGCTGGGGTGCCAGGGACACACATGATCAATATTTCAGTCTTTAAACAGGAGCAGGCTGAGTGGAAGCTAGCCAGGCACACGGTGGCTCCTGCACTGGACGAGAGGCTCAGTGGCTCAGGAGGGGGATGCTGCTGAGAGTCCTCCTGTGCTGACCGCTGTGCTTCTGGTATTTATTGATGAGGCATTGTATTATTGACTGACTCTTCCACTTTACCAAAAAGGAGAGTAATGACCTGAGAAGACATAATAACTGCCTTAAGCTAAGTAGAACCTCTTGTTTAAAGCATTCGACCCGACTGTAACTCTAAAGTTCTGTCTGGTTATGTTACTAGGATTTTTGAGTAACTTAATATATATTTCTATGGACCAAATGCCCTTCTCCAGTCTAGTTAGTTGAGTGATGGTTCTTACAAGTGAGGTCTTCGGAGGCAGGCAGGGCTAGATGAGGTTATGAGGATGAATGAAGCCTCCCTGCTGGGGTCAGTGGCTTTCCAGAAGAGACACCAGAAAGCTTGCTTTGCCGTTCCAGTGTGGAGATGACAAAGATGCCCTGTGGATACAAGGCCAGATGGTGGCCACCTACAAACCAGAAGAGCCCTTGTGATTAAATCTACTTTCTCGCACCTCAGTTTTGGACCTTTATTCTCCACAATAGGGAGAAATAAACTTGCGTTTTCTGAGCCACTATGCCTGTACTATCTTGGCAGGCCTGGGCAGGTGCAAAAATAAAGTGGAGACTGGCGTGTGTAACCAAATCCAGGGTGTCTACACCTCCGGGAACACCAGCAGCTCCTGAAGGTACCTGCCAGAGGTTGCTGGGGGGAGCATGGCCTCGGATAAAAAGAGGAACTAAATAACCTTGCTGACCAGAAGGAAAAGTGCCTCCCCCTCTCCCCCACGGGCTGAGTGTCTGTGATTGACTGTGTGAGTTCAGATCCTCTGCTTGGCTTTGAATTTCCAATGGGCAGAAAGGATGGCTGTGGACGTGGGCCACCAGACTTGGTTGAATTAGCATCTCCAGCAAGGGGCTGAGAGAGCTGTGTCTAGCCAAGCAAAGCCCCGTGCTCTTTTTTTTTATTTTTTATTTATTTATTTATTTATTTATTTTTGTCTCTCTCATGACTGCTTCAGTGCTCTGAGTCAAGGGTTTTTCTCTCAGCATTGCCTTTCACTGCCATTCACTTCTGTTTAAGGAAGCCAGGCTAGGACTAGGGCATGGCTACGTGATAGAAAACATTCAAAACAGCTCAGTTAGCAAATATGAGGAGGCAGGGCTCAGCTGAGAGGGGGATCAGAGGCCTTCATGCAAATGAGCCCTTTCAGAAGGGGGGACAGTAAGTATACAATGTGCCTTTTTGATGCCACACTTGGTGGCAAAGGAACTTACATTCCAGAAGCTGCCACTTTGTCACGAGGGAGGATGCTATACTAGCCTTTCAAACAAGCCCTTCCTAAGCCAAGGAGAAGGAGATTTTGCTGGAGGCAAGCCGGGGTAAACTACTCACTGGGATCTGGGCAGATAGGGAGTGCACGGCTAGACAGAGATGGGTAGGTCAGTCAGAGATCTCAACCATGAGTTGGGCTGCTCATTTACAGCAGGGGCACTTGGGGTCGTCTGAAGCAGGACAAGCAGACAGGTACCCCACAAACTGCTGTAGGAAGCTTGCTCAGGTGGGGAGAACTCTCCAGTATATGGGTCACTAGAGCTCAGGGCTAGGGTCTGTATAGGGTGTAATGGATGCCTTTCATCTTCTGGACCCTTCAACAGCTTTTTATCAACATTGAACTGAGATGGGTTAAGATGGTCTGGGTTTGGTGGGCTCTGCATAATTTGTTCCCTCAGGGCCACCCATATGGTTTCCAGGCGACGAAGCTGCAGACCGGAGACCCCCTCCTCTCTTAGCACGTTATGAACTCCTCTTAGGTATGAGTATTAAGGCGGCAGCAGGTTGCCACCCCACCCTCCGTGAAGAGACCTGTTACCAAAAGGTTTGGCTTTCTTTGAACACCTTCACTGGGAAGAATCTGGCTTTGTCCCAACCCAGGGGATCCTGATGTCACAGTAAAAGCAAGGCCGGCAGATGTGTTAAGTGGAAAAAGCGGCCCCGGCCGGAACTCCTAGTGCGCCACCATTGCGTTTCTTGTTTGTTTTTGCATGCCACATAGACAGGCGTGGAGAAGGAAGAGGAATTTCTCTGGCTTCATATAGCCGCCATGTCTCATGTGGCTGTGGTTTTTAAGAATTTAGCATTCTATTCATGGCCCACATTCACCCCCTGTCTTAGTATGCATGTAAGTATGCGAGTCTGCACTACAGGTGTGCTCCACGTCAAGAGAACAGCGGATGTGTAGTAAGACCAAACTAATTTATTAAAGTCTTATGTTTGTGAGGAAGGAAGAATTGCCATATGACTTTGGAACAGCAAAGCACACAAGTTTCCAGTACAAGCTAGGGGCTGAGCAGATGGCTTGCTGGCTAAGGGGTTGCTGTGAAAGCCAGAGGACCTGAACATGACTTCTCAGGACCAGTGTGAAAGTGGGGCATGATGTCACGTGTGTCTGATCCCAGTACTAGGGGGCAGAGACAGGAAGATCCAAGGGGATCTTCTGTCTGTCTTGGCAGTCCTGTCAAAATAGTGAGCTTCAGGCTAAGTGGGAGACTTTCTCAAACAGAGTGGAGAGCAATGGAAGATGCGTCAGAAGCCCATTATACACACTCATACAAGCAAAATCATCACACGTGGCTTGGAGGAGAACCCTGTCTAAAATGAAATGTGTTAGGCTTAGGTCAGTGTAACCTTGTGCTGGAGAAATAGATCCATTCACCAGAGAGACCAGAAACCTCGTTCACAGCTAAATTGTTTCTGAGGACTAATTTGAGGAACTGAGTGGAGACACCCAAGGAATATGGTGTGTACAAGGGACACAGGTTCATGTTTTCTAACTAGGAGACCTGGGAGCAAGTGGTTCAGAGGTGCAGGGGTGAAGGTATCCAGTATCCAGGGCACACTGAAATATTTGAGTCAGGATGACAAGAGCCTGCGAGAACACCATATCCATCACCCAGTTCTCACATGGTGATCGTGCAGGTTTGTTCTGGCTTCTCCCTGTAAGAGCCGGAGGGGGTGTCTCTGTCCATCTGGTCCCTACATGTGGAACATCTTCCTGTTCCTTTCTCATCCCACTGCCTGGGCAACCTGGCTCTGCTCCAAGCCTGGCCCCTGCAATGCTCTCTATAGAGCCTGGACTTGCTCTTGTCCTCATGCCCAAATTAATCCTTGTCCTGCTGCCTCCCATGGCCTGGTCTTTTCTGCACAACCTTGACTTCAGATCTGACTTAAAATTCTCTGAGCCTATGTCTTCTCTGACCTGGGAGAACGCCACAGAAAAGACTGGAACTTTTACATCGCTTAGGTGCCTAGCGTGTGAGTGCCGAGTATACCGTTCATAGTGTAGATGCGGCCTTAAGTGACTCTGTAACTGGTTAATCTAAGAGCAATCTTCTTTGAATTGCTAATTCAAAGAGCAAATCAAGGTGCCTGAAGACAGACAGAGCATTACATACAGTCAGGCAAGTTAGACTCAGGGAAAGTGTTCAAGCGGCTCCGCCACCAGGGAGGGTGGTTAGCTATGAAGACATTTTAGTTCTCTTCACTCTAGGCTAACCTGGATGACAGACTGAGACCCTGTCACGAAAAAGGAAAAAAAAAATCCACAGAAACAAAACATTAGATTTTAAAGCATTTAATAATCAGACTCAAACAAAAAAAAGGATTTTATTTTAAAAAAGAATAAATTTACACACACTGCATAAGCAAGACAGTTGAAGGCTTCCAAAATAGAAACCTGAAACATATGGTCTGAAATACCACATGCTGGGATTATCCCCGGAAGATGAGTTGTGTATTTAGGCAAGAAAACCCCAAGTTACCAGGCGCAGTGTGGAATGGTTTTAGTGGCTGCCATGAAAGGGTGTTAGTTTAAGGGTCTTGCTTATGTCTTTTCCCACCATATGGGACAAGTCTGGGCAAAAATGACCCAAAACGGGCAGCTGTGTAGAAAGCCGGTTCTAGATTGACGCCTTAGTTCAGCGTAGTAGCAAGATGGGAAAAGGATGTATCCTTTTTCCCCGATTCCCAGAGGAGCCGAAAAGCTGTGGTGTCTAGGTGGGCCAGGGCTAGACTTAACACATTGTGGTGACCAGGCCAGGCCAGAGCAAGAGGGCCTTTGGACTAAGACAAGCTAAGCCAGCAGGGGGCACTCTCTCTCCAGAGAGAAGTTGCCAACATGTTTTTGAAAGGAGACCCAAGAGAGAATTTACTAGAGTGCAGTGCTGCCCAGTAAGAAGTGAACACAGTGAATTGGGAAGGCTCACCAGGGGCAAAACATGATCATTTAAAACCAATGCCGTAGGAATCCAAAACTAACCTTGGCATCTTCAATGAATATTTTCCCCCTTCATTTGCTGTTATCAAGTCCATCCAAGAGTCATGACAAATTCTCAGGCCACAGTTTAATGTTGTGTGGCTAATATATTCATCCTCCATCTACATTATGTAAACACAGCCTTGCATGCATTCGATCAGTTGTTAACTTCCCTGTCCTTGGGCCTTAGGCTTCCTCGTCACCACACCCACCGCTGTGAGATACACACAATACACACAGCCCTGTGGAAGAGGCTGAGCTTCGTCCTCAGGCTTCAGACGAACCAACTACAGTCACCCTGTGTGGATACTAACCAGCATTACAAGCTCTAGTCTGGTAGCTTGGGCATTGGGGGAGAAACAGCAGAAAGTGGCCCATCGACAGCCATCTGCTGGGGACGCTGGGCATGAGCACACCTGCAGACCTGGACTTGCAGCTCCCCAGCCATGGAGCTGAGATACTGTCAGCAAAAGCAGGCAAGTGCGGGGCTGTTTCCTTTCCTGTTCTTAACTATGATTAAATAAGAGACGGATTGTTAAGTTAAAAATGGGCATTTTTCTGAATAATTGTTCTTTTTGTTCGTTTCCAAGACAGGGTTTCTCTGTGTAGCCCTGGCTGTCCTGGAACTCACTCTGTAGACCAGGCTGGCCTCAAATTCAGAGATCCGCCTGCCTCTGATTCCCAAGTTCTGGGATTAAAACCATGTGCCAAGAATTATTCTTCAGAAACTAAAACACTATATTCAAAGAACATCATTCCAACGTAGGCCATGGGATATACTTAAAATTAGAGCAAATGTTGCCTTTGGTGTTCACACTGAATGCAAGAGTTGGAACCTCAGTAGCTTTTAAGGGTGTGTGTGTGTATGTGTGTGTGTGTGTGTGTAATTTGTCCAATATGTGTGTATAGTGAAACACTGGCTTACTGACACCATCCCTCAAAAAATCAACAACTACCAGTTACACCAACCCTTTCGACATGTCATTGCATCTGATCTGTATTCTGAAACTCCAAGTGCAGGGAAAGAGGTCTCTGCTGTGGGCATCATGAATACCTTCTTAGATCTAAGGAGCTAAGGAGGGCCACTCTAGGTTTAACAGGTGTTCCAGTTAACTGGCTTATTTTCTCAAAATAGACTGCAGTTTTTCTTGCACTAAAATCCTTCAGATCTAAACATCTTAAAGTTCTTAACTGAAAATCTTAAAACTGCTAAGAGGTCAGAAGAGCGGGGAAGACTTGAGAGGGAGCCCCTGGTTCTGCCCAGCAGGTGAATAATTGAAAACATTTATACAAAGTGGCAGAGCACTGTTGAGATAAAGTCACAGGGATGAGGCAAAGTCAGGGCTGCCTAACTTGGTCAGGCTTCCAGAGGATGACACTCATCCATTCTTGTGCTGATCCAGGGCCTTGTAGGCTTGGCAGGAGAGCGCAGGAGGGGTCTCAGCGTGGCCTCGTTTCTACCCGTGAGAGGCTGGCAGCCGTCATGTGTTGCTTACACTGGTGTAGAAACTGAATCCCTGGACGCTGCAGAGTATATGCAAGGGAGACCGGTGTCTTGCTTCAGCAACAGTGCCTGGAGGAGATGGGCTGGGTACATAAAGCAAGCTCTTCAGGTGGCCTTGTGGCTCTACTGTCTTCAGGCTCCTCACGGGAAACTTTATTCTAGAATAGTCCCGCCACCCACTCAGTCACAGTCCAGTCTGATCCCAGCACAAGAAGTCACTCTGTCCAAGGAGTTGCGATTTTCCATGGTGCCACCCTTACTCCCAGACCAAACTCCAGTTAGGGGATTGAGACTCGGCATTAGGCAAGGCTATAACTGAAAAGAACTATCCTGCCTTCATATTACCTCAAGTCTCCTGGGTCTTGGTGGGGCTTGCAGCCATTCTAAGTTGGGCTACAACTCCTGTCCACCCAAGACCATGTCCTAAGTCCATGTAACAGAAAGGGGAGGGGTGGTCTTGTGGACCTCAGCTGTGGTTTGAGCCTGGCGTCCTTACAGATGAATCACACGGCTGGTTACCACAGCAGTAGTATCTATGTTACATCAGCGAAACGAAACTAAGACTTAGGGTTTTCTTAAACAGGAGGCATTAGATTACCTGAATCAACAGTGTTCTCCATTTTGCATCTCGCACGAGCGGACTAGTTCAAACTGTCTTGGGCTCAGAGCAATCCCAGAAACCTGTGCAACATTGGCACAAAGGTTGTGGCACAGATGCCAACAGAGGTGTAGGTGACAAACTTGTAAGGGACTTCAATCTCCAGTCTTCGCCTGGCCTCCTTGTTCCTAGTAACTACCTTAAACCAGGAGAATAATACTTGCAGGGAGAGGTTTTGCACCAGCTGACGAACCAAGAGGATTAACATGATCCCCACCATAAATTTGGTCAGCCCTAAAACCAGCATGTCAGTGGTAAGGGGTGGGATGTTCTGAAGCACAGGAAGAGATGGGGTGGGCTTGGACACCAGCTGGAAGAAGTGGTTGATCCAGAATCCTAGGGTGACTCCAGCCCCGGCAGCCACGATGGTGGTGGTGTCCGCCCTGGTCGGGCTGTAGTAGTCAGACACAGGGTAATTGTAGCACAAGATGAACGGGACGACAATGACACACACAGGGAAGAGGGGGCTGGCGGAGTCCAGGGAGTCGATGAGGGTCCAGGCCGGGTAGGTCAGGGCAATGAGGACTGCAGTGATCAGAACGCCACCCAGGACATCCTGCCGGGAGAGAAAAGAAAATGGCTGCTTAGCACTGGGAATGCAATCTCTGCACGGCTTTACCTTCTAGTATGCATTCAAAGAAAGGATAGATCTAAGAATTCAAGCGAGGATAGGAAATACTATCCACAGTCACCGTGCTATGGGTGTCACATACTCTCTCACAAGAACATTTCTGTATTTCAAGAATAAATTCTGAATTTCTGAGTAGAGTGGTTGATAGTTTTGTGTTCATTTAACCATATTTTGCTATTTTGTGACACCTTAGGTCACAAGAATTGTCATAGTATTCACAGAGGTGGCACCACCCTTTCTTGGCAGATAGTGTGAAGGCTCTAAACTCTTTACTGCATAAAAATAAAAAACCTGAATAGTAAACATTACCAGATGAATGACCCATTAAGTCCTTAAACCCACTTCACTAGTATAAGTACCGCAGGAGAAATGCCTCTCTTCCCAGATGGTCCTAGGTTATGTCACGAACCATTAAAACCAGGCAGCATAGACACTCTCCTCTGATCCAGAGTGCGGCCGAAGCAAGGTCAAAATCCTTAGCACGTTCCAGGAGTTTCTCACTGCTTTCCTACAGAACTCAAATGGATGTCTGCTTGCTTTTTGAAATTTTAAAAAAATTTTCTTTTCTTTTTTTCTTTTCTTTTCTTCTTTTCTTTTCCTTTCTTTCCTTCTTTCTTTCCTTCTTTCCTTCTTTCCTTCTTTCCTTCCTTCCTTCCTTCCTTCCTTCCTTCCTTCCTTCCTTCCTTCCTTCCTTCCTTCCTTCTTTCTTTCTTTCTTTCTTTCTTTCTTTCTTTCTTTCTTTCTTTCTTTCTTTCTTTCTTTCTTTCTTTCTTTCTTTCTTTCTTTTTTTTTGGAGCCGGGCATTGTGGCTTATACCTTTGATCCCAGCACTTGGGAGGCATGCAGGCAGATCTCTGTGAGTTCTAGGCTAGCCTGATCTACACAGTGAGTTACTGGAGCATGGGCAACTTCCCACATATGAATTTAAAAAAAAAAAAAACAACTCACTAATAACCATTAAAGGCTTCCTGGGGAGAGGCGGGGCCTCCTGAGCCCCTCCCCGTTCCCTGATAGGCTGTTTATGAGCTCAGTCCTGTGTAGGTCTTATGCTGGTTGCTTCTGCTGCAATAAGTTCTTGAGTGCAAGGCTATGTCCAAAACATCTCCTCACACACGGCGCTCCCCCTGTCCTCTGGCTCAGTCATTCTTTCTGCTCTCTCTCCTACAATGTTCCCTGAGCCGTGGAGGGGGTGGAGCAGATGTCCTGTTTAGTGTTGTGCACTCATTTCCAGTACAGACAGTTATTTCCCGGACTCTGACCCGTTCTGAGCCTCTGCCCACTTAACTGCTGCCCGCTGCAAACAGAAGCTTCTCTGGTCAAGGCTTGCCTTTTGTTAAAAGCATGGAGTACAGTTTTATATTCCTTTTAGCTATAGCGTGCTCCAGCCATCTCTACCTGGCAAGTTCTTCCAGCTGGTCTCTAAGGCTCGGCACTCTGCCTCTCTCACACACTGTCACGTATCTCCACCGTGATCTCCCTCCCCACCGGGTGCAAGGTGAAGAGTGTACTTCACATACTTCCCTTGTTTTGGCTTTGCTGTGATGAGATACTTTCCTCTGGGCTCATTGAAAGTGTCTGGCCAGAAAGCTAAGGTTGAGCTAAGGTTGCTGATGTATTTGCAGTCTTTCTCAAGGCGTCTGAACTAGAATAGAGCAGACAGTCGACTGCAGAGTCAGGAGGCTGGGGTGCTGGCTACCCATTGTTTCAAAGGATAAGTAAGAATTCACCCTGGTTCCTTCTGTATTCTTTTGTAATTACGGTTACCAAAGTCCCTAACATCTGGTTGGAATAGTCTTTATAAATGAATTATGTTCATCTTCAAACCAAACTAAATTATTTTCATCCACAGCCCCAGCATTTGAGGCAAAACTAATTGTAGCCAACATGGCTGAAGTTGGAGCCCCCCTCCCCAGCCATACATTTGGATTTTAATCCATGAAAAGTGATACTATGATAAAGGTATGTAGGTATTTTTATAAGAAAAACACTTGAGTCATAACTAGTGAGATTTCCAAGTTGGGAACTGTAAATTTCTTATAACAATTTTTTTGTAAATACTTCTAAATAAAAGAGCTATAAATGCTCTAAGTTTTATTTTTAAATAACTTTTCTTGAGACAAGGTCTTATTCTGTAGCTCAGGCTGGCCCTAGCACTAGTCCCAAAACAAAACAAATAAAAAACAAACAAAACCTCAACAAAAACAAAAACCTTCAAAAACATTTCCAGAGATGAAGATAGTTAAATTACAAAGCATGCAGCATTACATAAACACTTAGACCTATGACTCTACTCAAGGATGTTGAATGAAACCGAAGAGAGTAAAATTGTTCACGAAAGTTCCTGTCACCTCAGTCCTGGGGAGACTGCTCAGTGGTGGGGTGCTTGTCTAACATGCAGGAACCCTCAGCATCAGCATGGACTAAAACTAGGACACAGGGCCATGCACCTGTTATCCCGGAACTCAGGGCATCGGAGGCAGGAGGGTCAAAAGTTCAAGGTCACCTCCAGCCACAGAGTGAGTCTGATGACAGCTTAGAATACAGGAGACTTGGTCTCAGGAAGGAAGGAAGGATTAGTTTACCCTTGGAAATAGTTCTTGGGCTATTTCAGTTTATGCAACTAAGACCGAAGGTAACGTGTTCCACTAGAAAAAAACCCGAAAATGCAAGCAAGAAAAATTAGCCTAAAGAAAGGGGCCAGCATCACAGCGAGACTCTGAAAAAAAAAATAAGGCATGAGTTGAACATGTCCTGCGGCTCACACACAAAATGAACTGAGGAAGCACAGCCGCTTCCTTATTCAATAATAGAAGACGAAGATTTTCCATTTGAAAAGACACATGTCTGGAAATCTCATGTCCCTCCCCATGGCTTCGAAGTTAGCAGTAAGTGAGATGTAATGAACATAATACAGTCTAATCTTAAGCAGACAGACAGACACACACACACACACAGAGACACAGACACACACACACACAGACACGCAAACTCATGCATGCACGCATGGGTAAAATATCAGAAAGGAATAAAATGGGCTTTCTGAATGGGAATATTACAGACAATTTCTATCTTTTTGTATGCTCTACTGACTCACTGCCATAGTTTCCTAAATTTTATGCAGTTAATACCTCTGCCTTTTTTTTCTATCAATACAGTACTTCTTTATTTAGAGACACTGCTTTCTGAATGTAGCCAGAGATGACCCTGAACTCCTAATCCTCCTGCCTCCGCCTACAGAGTGCCAGCCTGGCTAAGTACATGGCTATGCCCAGTTTAGTGTTTTTACATTAATAAAAATACCATTAGGCTCTTCACGGCAGCCACGCTATGGAATCAGCCTCGGTATCTGTCAGCAGATGAACAGATAAAGACAATGTGTTCTGTGTATACAGTGCAGGATCATCCAGCCGAAGGGCAGACATAAATCATGTCATTTCAGGACAATAAGTGGGAGTCGATGTCACTGCATTGAGCAATAGAAGCCAGATGCAGAAAGCCATGTAGATGTGAGTAGCACAAACCAGGTGACCCGAAAGTGAAGAAGGACTCCTCTGAGGAAAGGAACGTCAGTGCAAAGTTTAGTGACGACGTCTATTAGCACACGACACTGCATTCTTATCATTAGCCAAACAGAAAGGACTTGTTCGGTTTTGGTGAGCATCTCTGGAAAGTCGTACAGTGTGCCCTTACCGCTCGTCTACATTGGTGAGTTCTGACCCTCCATCCCTGTGTGGTTTCCTGGGACAAATTTGCATCCTATCCCCTAGCATCTCCCCTGAAGAACACTATTGAGGGGTCAGGGCTGCCCAGGTTGTCTGGCTAGGAAGAGGGGCAGAGTCAGACACTCTTTCAGCCTGGCAAAGAATGCTTTCAGGTCCCTGGCCCGTTGAGGCACGTAGGCCTGGGAACTCTGGCTCAGGCGTCTTCCCCTCTGCCAGATCCCCTGCTGAGAACATGAAGGGCCTGCTCCAAGCCCTGAGGGTCTCAGGGAGTGAGCTGAAGCCAGGAACCCAGGCAAAGCCAAGATGCACACACAGACTGCTCTGAATGTCACCACACGGATGACGACCCAAGTCAGACCTGGCCTTCCTCTTGTTCCGGAGTAACAAGGGTAGCCACTGGAAATCTGTCAGTGTCAACTCCTGACCATCTTGGAGTATGCTTTCCTGTGCTAGCATGAGTTTAATTTGATTTCTCAGAATAATAAAAACAGGCTTCAATAATGGCTTTGGCAAGCGGGAAGGCCACAGTGCTCATGAATATGCATATTAGTGATTTCAGAAAGAAACCCGGGTGTTATGTAGTTAGTATTTGTATGGGGAAGAAAAGTGAACATATATGCTCAAAAGTATTAATTTTCAATAATCATACATCAGTGTCTACAGACAAGCCAGGTGCCACACCTGGGCCTGTTACCACTAGCACTCAGGAGCCTGGGGCAGGGGAATTGCAAACTCCAGGTCAGCCTGAACTACAGAGTGAGAATCTGTCTCAGAGGTCAGTGCAGCACAAGTACTGGGGATCAGATCACTGGAACCCAGGTAAATGCCAGGTGGGTGTGGTGGCCCACCTTTAATCCCAAACAGGGAGTCTCTGAGACAGACTGGCTTGGTTAGCTGAATTGGGAAGCTCTGGATTCAACCAGAGACCCTGCCTCTGTAAATAAAGTGGAGGGTAATCAAGGGGGAAACACCCGGCGTGTCAACCTGTGGCCCCATGCCACATACACATGGGTGTGCTGCACATGTGCACCACACGCATGTGTGCCCAGACCTGTGCAGACACCATACAGGAAATAAAAATCAGGAAAGAAACAGAGCTCGATCAGAAGCAGGCAGCCAAGCAGCACGCAGGCTCCACGGCCCAAGTCGTGAACAGTGGGATCTGCTGCCGTGGGATCAAGAGTGGGTTCTCGGCCACTCTGTTGTCCCCTTTGTGTGCCATGGGTGTCCTTGAAGCCACTCTACGTGGCCTAGGATCGTTACACATCTAGGACTAGGAAACCAGCAAGCATGTCACTCTGTAGCTACAAAGAGAGGCTTGAAAAGACCTTCTGAAAACTCACCGATGCTGGGAAGGAGACACACGGGGCCGAAAAGAGGACACCAGCCTTCCTCGGGGCCATAGGTTTAGAGCAAAGGGAGACTATTTAAAGAGTCAAGAGAAGTCGCGTTGATAGTTTTGACAAGGGATGGATTTCTGTGGGTGTATTAAAATATTACAAAGTATGGACATATTTTGCAGGGCAGAATAGCAAGTGCTCCCCTCTCCCCCAAAATTAATAAATTATAAAAGCTGAAGTGTTCATGACGGCCCATGCCTGTAATCCTGTGGCGCCGGGGAGGCGGAGGCAGGAGAACCAAGCAGCGCGAGGTGAGACGCCTGGCCACAGTGATTCAGGACTGAGCTACATGAAATCCTGTCTCAAGAATGTGGATGTGAGACAAAGCCTCATTTTGATGTTGCACAAGGACAAAGGTCACCTGAAGGTCACAGGAGGGAGAACTTCGCTTACCTCACTGTTTAGTGGATCAAGGCTCAGACTTGTCTGAACAACTCAGAATCCTGTCTCCAAAAAAAAAAAATTTTTTTTTTTGGTTTCAAAAAATGATTTTTAGTTGTGATGGAAGAAAAGTAAAAAGAAATTCATTTTATTCACCTAATATATTTAATATACTGAACATATTATCTCAACAGATAAGCAACCAAAAAAAAAACTGTCAATAGCATTAAACTTTCTCACAGTACTATCCTCAGAATTTTCCCTGAAGGGACAAGCTATCTAGTTGGGTTTTGTCTTATTAAAAGGCAAATGATTTCTGTTCACTGAAAATGATTCTGCCTGGATAAAGAAACTGTGGCACACTTATATAATGTAATGGCACTCAGTCATTTAAAAAATGAAGTTGTGAAATTCACAGGTAAATGGATAGGGCTAGAGAAACCATCCTGAGTGAGGTAACCCAGGTGCAGAAAGACAAACACAATACATGTTTGCTTATATGTAGATATTAACTGTTAAGTCAAAGATAACCAAGTTACAATCCATAGAACCACAGAGGTTAGGTATAGAGTAAGGGACTAGGGGGCAGATAGATCTCCCTAGGAAAGGGAAATAGAATTGATAGTTAAAGATGCATGGGGTGGGGGAACTGGAACCAGAGGATCAAGTCGGGAGAGGACAGGAGGAGGGAGGGAATACAGGGAGAGACAGCTAAAATCAGAGGCCATTTGAGACACGGTCTAGGAACCTAGTCCAGTGGAATCCCTAAAATATATTCATATATGAAGGCAACGTAAACAAAATTGCCAAATAATGGGTGAGCCGGAGCCCCAGGTGAATATATCTTGTCACTGAATGAAGCCCCCAGTCCTGGGATTGGGTTACATCTAATTGAGTTGTTGAACAAAGGGAACATGGCAAACCCCCACACAACTCCAGTTCTTACCCTAGGACTATAGGCTGCTCTCCACAAACTGATGGCAAGGCTCCATTGCTGAAACCCGCACCCACACAACTCACTGAACATGGGGAAGTCGAGGCTGCTGCCTACAGAGAGCCTTCACTCCTACGTGCTAGTGTCTTAGGTACAGGAAGGCACCCTGCACCCTACCAAAGGATGGGTAAAGCCACAAAAGTGTTGATCTATGCAACAACGGTGCAGACGCATCCTTCTGCAGCTGATGGTGACCACTGCAGACTCACGGTCAAATGCTATGCAGACATTGAGAGAGCCTCGAACTCAGCCCTAAATGCGATGTCTCCCTCTGTCGAATCCCTCCTCTTGTGGCTCAGGGAACCCTGCACAAGGGAGGCAGAAAGAGGGGATGGAGCACCCCAGGAAACAAGGCCCTTTAAATAAACCAACATGAGCAAAGTTCTTATCTTCTCACAGAGACGGAGGCAGCATCCACAGGTCTGCACTAGATGGGGTCCTAGAGCTGAAAGGAAAAGCAGACAGTGCCCCCCCAACCCTAGCCCAGAAGCTAGGTTATCTGCAACTGACAACCACTTGCAGGGAGTCTCACTGTGGAAACAAACTCCTCTTAAGGGTGGGTTGCATGCTCAGCGCTATACAGACAACACCAAGCAAGCTAAACAGTATCGATGGCGGTGGTTCCTTGTCTCATAATGTTGTATCTGGGCTCCCCCTTTCCAAATTTTGTCTGATATATGTGTGTGTGTGTGTTTGTATTGTAGATATATGATTTATATATATTGTCTGATTTGGATGTATATGTATATATGTATATGTGTGTATATATGAATATAAAAAGAGTATATGTATAAAGAGAGAATATATGCATATACATATATGCAAACATATAAATACACATATATATTCTTCTCTCTTTTTACCCTACTGGCCCCTTGCATATATTCTATGGCTTCTAGTTTAGTGTTTTGATGGGATCGCTGAGTATGTGAACAAGTGGGTCTCTGTGTCTATATCTGCTTCTTGGGCCTTTTCTTGGGCTGTCTTCCTTCCGTGGTTTTGTTTTCTCCAATTCTGATGTTTTAGTTGTGAAGTTGTGATTTTATCTGATTATAATTTATGATTACTCCTTTCATGAGGCCTGTCTATTTCCTAATGAGAGACAGAAAGGGGGTGGGATCCAGACGGGAGGGAGGAGGGGAGAAGGGGAGGAGGGGAGGAGCTGGGAGGAGCTGGGAGGATCAAATGGAGGGAAAACCTTAGATACATTATGTGAGAAAAAATAAATTCTCAATAAAAGAAAAAATAATAATTTTTTAAGAAATAAAATTATTCTGCCAAAGATCAGAACATGTTGCCTTTGTGACTCTATCGGATGCGGAATCCATTTCATGTATAGCCCAGCAGCCTTAATGTGCTCAGTACACTTCTGAGAAGATCTATTGATTCCTTCATTAAAGCTTGCTGGCAAAATCATGATTCAATGAATTGAGTAAAGCCTTGGACCCAGGGCTGGTGAGATGGCTCAGCTATTCAGAGCATTGGGCGCTCTTGCAGAGGACCCAGGCTCAGTTCCCAGTGCCCACATGGCAGCTCTCAACCATTTGTAACTTCAATTTTGGGGACCTGATGTCCTCTTCTAGCCTCCACAGTTCCAGGGACAGACATGGTGCACACACATACAGGCAAGCCGATATTCTACACATACAATAAAAATAGACATTCATAAAAAGGCCTTTAGTATATGTTAATTTTGTACTTAGAAGACATAATTTGGAAAGATTAAAAAAGATACTCTAGTAAGTAGATGATTATTTGATGCTGTTCAGATGAAACAGTTATAGGTAAAACTGTCTGATGATTATGTTCAAATAGGATATATTCAAATAGAGTACATTCAAACAGAATCTATTTTTATTTATATATGATCTTTAATTACTTATTTTGTGTCCGTATGTGTGTGTGTGTGTGTGTGTGCGCACATGTGGGTACCAACAGAAGAGGATGTTGGGTTTCTGAGGCTGGCATTACAGGTGGTATGAACCACCCAACATGCACTCTGGAAACCCAACCTGGGTTCTCTGCAAGAGCGGAGCTCAGTCTTGAGTGCTGTGCCATCTCTCTGGGCCTCTCGCTTTAACCTTAGCGATAGGGTGTCTCACCGACCCCAAGCTTGCTGCTCCAGCCAGACCATCTGGCTGGCCAACCTTTGGGATTCTGCTCCCTCTGCCTCATCAGCACTGGGCTCATGGCTACCTGTGCTACTGTCCTGGCTTCTGTGGGCACTAGCAATCCAAACTCAGGCCTCCGTGCTTACTACATACAGCGCATATTTTACCCTCTCAGTCACCTCTCCAACCCAGTATGTTTCTTTTAAATAGTACTAGTACACTACAAAGTAAGATAAACATTACATTTCTTAGGGACATTATATAATCAGGTTTATTATAGCTTTGTATGCTTTCAATATTAACTAGGAATATATTGGGGCCCTGCATCTATTTCTAAATTTTATCCATACCTAGCTCTACTTAGAAAATCATCACTTGCTTCTCTTGCCTCCACAGAGTCGAACAAGTCCCAGCAGTTGCTGTTCACGAACCACACCAAACTCCCCACCCCAAATTCCCGTGTGTATGAAGAGTCTATCTGTGACAAATGGCAGGGCTCGGCAGGCCAGGAGGATTATGACAGCAGCTCAGACATGTTTCCAGGAGGGTTTTATCATCATCTCTGACAACTGCTGAGGAGCTCAGTGAGATTGGCAGGTGGAGGGGCAGGCCGAGCTGCTGGGAGACACAAAAGACACCGTCAGACCCTTAAGTGAGCTTTCTTGAGCCTGGGTGGGCAGCAGGGTCTCTGAGTAACCAGAGAACAGAGCAGAGTCGTGTTCCATGCGATGTAGGTATCCGACAGGCCCGTGCAGGCTGTGTGTAATCAGCATTGTCACTGTCTTGTCAGGGGTTGTGATGTGTATGGACTGCTTTCAAACTGCACCTCACAATAAGAACCCCACAGGGAAGCTCTTGAATGCAACTTCCCATGACGCAGGGTCCAGGTGGGACCTGACTGCATGTCTAATAAACTCTCAGAGGACGTTGAGGGACAAGGAGTACACTGGTGAGTGACCAAGTCTACCTCAATTTGCTAGACCACAGAGGCCAGCACAGGGCCGTGTGTACGCAGCGTGGCGGGGCCTCCCACTTTCTTTGGTGAAGCACATATGATAGTAAAAGCTTCAGAATGCACTGAAAAAGTCATCTTTGGATGTGAAGTTCTGCTATGGGGAACTTGTGCACACAAAGGGGAATCTGTGGATTTGTGACAGCCCCGGGCGTCACAACTGTTCACACCTGGAGGGAGAGGAAGTCTGTCTTTGTCCTTCCTCCAAGCTCCAGGGGAATACTGGTTTATGCCCTGGATGTTGGGTCTGTGGGCAAAAGCTAAGCTCCCCAAGGAAGAACTGTGCAGATCTCCCTCCACTGGAAAGACAGACCCTTGGCATCTTGCTTTTCAGAGTGTCGAGAAGATGTATATATATGGCCACCCTCCATCTGTGGTGAGCCTGGACATCTCAATCACAGAGAGGTCTCATCATTTGGAAGAACAGGACTTCCCTCACAAAGTTGCGGTGGATTATCCAATGGGGTAGCTAATTCTCGTAAGAGCAATTAGAGCAGTGATTATCAACCTTCCTAAGGCTGCAGTCCTTTAATAGTTCTTCATGTTGTGGTGACTTTCACGTCCACAAGAAGACATGGAATGCCCCTCCCCATTCCCAGCTGTTCTGTCATCCCGTTGATTAAATGAGATGTAGCTGGAATGTCCTGAGGACCTCCTGTGAGGTGTCCCTCCCTCCTGAGAACTGGTTTTGGGAGCTGTCTCAGTGGGTAAAGTACAAGAACCTGAGCTCAGATCCTGAACCCTCAGAAAAAGCTCAGCATGGTCATGAGTGCTGCAGTCCTAGTGCTGGGGAGGGGGAGACAGCATGTGGGGGATGGAGGAAGGGGGAGAGGAGAGGGAGGAGGGAGGAAAAGGAAGGGAGGAAGGAGGGAGGAGAGCAGAGGGAGGAGAGAGGGGGAGGGAGGGGAAAGGGAGGAGGGAGGGAGGAGAAGAGAGAAAGGAGGGAAGAGGAGGGATGGAGGAAGGCAGAGGAAGGAGGGAGGGGGAGAGAGAGAGAGAGAGAGAGAGAGAGAGAGAGAGAGAGAGAGAGAGAGAGAGAGAATTGTTTTCCCAGACAGCTAAAATTATTATTCCCTATACATCACTCCAAGGTCACTAAACCTGCCACCCTCTACTCTTAGAGATTTACACATGGGCCTCTATGCTGCACAGTATTTGCTACCAAATGACATTTTCTGTTTTATTTCTTACAAGATAAAGATTGTAAGATTGTTTCACTAACAAGTGAACATAAAACTACACTGAAAAAGAAAGTACTCTGTGACCTGATGAGCTCAGCCACGTAGCTGAATATTTCCTAGTCTGACTCAATAAATTGCAAAGAAGTAATTGGAAAAAAAAAAAACCCAACCTAGATTAAGAGCTGGTAATCTGTCGATACTGGTAGCCATCCAGTGACCATTTAAAGGGAGCCAATGCCTGGAACCCTGCTGAGAACTAGGACGAAGGTGATGGCAAGGACAAGCAAAGAAAAAGGACTGCTATCCTCAAAGGATTCGCAGCCCAGTGGGTCGCAGGCTGCCCGATCCAAGCGCATGCTTACACCACAGTCTGCACGGTCTCCTAACAAGATGCTGACAGGAATCAGGTTCAGTACAGACTCAAATCATCAGTGGCTCCTAACTGCTGAGCCATCTCTGGCCCCTCTTTTATTATGTTCCAAACATCCCTGAAAATACAAATGAACTGACAATATTCCCTGGATATTTAAATTTCTTCTTGGGAGAACCGTCTGTTCTTGCTAACCGGTCCAAGTGGCCTTTGAGGTGTCATGAAGAAGATTGGAAGCTTCTTCCTGAGGCAGACAAAGAGGTCTCTCTCTCTCTCTCTCTCTCTCTCTCTCTCTCTCTCTCTCTCTCTCTCTCTCTCTTAAATTATAGTTATCAGTATGTAGTTCTGGCTGGCCTCTGATCTAACAGAGCTCCGCCTGCCTCTGCCTCTGGAGTGTATGTTTTAAAGGCTTGTGCCACTGCACTGGCTTATTCTTGACATACGATGTCGTAATGGCATCGAACTGCTGATCATTAACACTTGAGAGGCTGGCTGGCTGGCTCAGCAGTTAAGAGCATTTGCTACTCTTCCAAAGGACCCAAGTTAGGTTCACAGGACTCATGTCAGGTGGCTTATAACAACCTCTGTCTCTAGCTTCAGGGGATACAAGACCCTCTTCTGGCCTCTGGAGGCATCTGCACACATGTAGCAATACACACACACACACACACATTGGGACTGGCGAGATCACTCATCACTTTAGAGCCTGCCTGTAATCTTCTTTTACAGCACCCAAGTTTGGTCCCTAGCATCCACGTGGGTGACTCAGAACTACCCATAATTCCAGTCCCAGGGATCCATGGACTCTGGCACCTTCACTCGCACACACCTCCTTCCCAACATGTATAATAAAAATAATTTTTTTGAAAAAGTCTCAAGCCATTTTGAGATTCTCCTAAAGAGTGTCTGACCTCTGAAATGGTGTGAACTGTGTTGACATTTGTCCTCAAACTGGGTGTGGTGTAATCCCAGCCTTTTCAGGGTTAACAAGCAGGATTGTGAGGCACTGCTGCTCAGAAAAGAAGAGAGTTTGTGGTTAGACCTGATGTGGTTTACACACGGGCCTTATTGTCGGGTCTCAGGAGTTAGCTGAAGATCCAGCCCCGGTGCTTGTAGTTTATCCTTTCATCCCTCCAATGTGACAAACCAGCACTGATTTATGGTGCGAGTTCAGTGTAACACATTTCAGCATTCGTTCCTTGACCGTCCCAGCAACCGGGGGAGCACCACAGCACAAGCTGGTGCACATATTTTCCCAGAGAGCTGAACAAGTGAATCCTTTTTTATTTTAATTCTATCCATAGAGGAAAAGGCGCACTAATCTTTTTGTAACAGTTAACTTTACAAAAATCCAAGGTTGGTGCGGCTTCCATTGGAGAGGCCCGTGGGTTTAAGAGAAGTTCCTGCTTCCAGCACCATACACAATCCTAAAGGGTGTGTCCAATGTGAGAACAAACAACGCTTGAACGTCCGAGTCTGAGAAGAGCCCAGCCGATCCCTTCTTCTTTCTTTCCCAGTAACTGGGACTCACCTAATCACCAGACAAACCATACAGAAGTGCTAGATCCCAATCCACGCCAAACATGGGTTTTTACATTTTATTTGGGGACACTAGGGACATTTTTCAGTATGACTTACAAGCAATGCAGGGCCTAAGAGGTACGAACTGCTTCCCAATAGTTGCCTCAGAGGCTTGTCCCAGCAGCCTTAGGCTAGCTCCAGTTGGAAGCCAACTCTCAGCCAGCCATGAGGTCGGAGAGCCCCACTCCCCACCTTCCACGCTGGGCTCTCGCCCGTCTTCTTCCTGGGGTCAAGGCCCTGCCAGGAGCCTGCTCGTCCCACATATACTGAACAGACAATTGTGACATAGTTGTGGCTTTGGAAACAGTATTGAAAAAAAAACCCATAAAAAATAATAGTTTGTCTATGTTTGCTGTTAGGGTTACATACCACGGATGGTTTTTGCTGGAAATTGTGCTAAATGCTAACTTTTGTTTCTCCGATGCACAAGTATAAAATGTCTTCAATTTACCTTCCCACCATCCCCCAACAATGGCTGACTTGATATCTCCTGATTACTGAATATATATTTTTTGTCCTAATGAAAGAAAATACAAATAACCCTAAACTTTATAAACAACAGAGAATGAGGTACCATGACTAGTTACTACTTTTGAGACCAGAAATAATTCTCTATTTTTACATGAGGATAAAAATATTTGTCTCCCAGGTAAAGTGGGACAACACACTACCTACCAACATGGTGACAGAGGCTCAGAAATGCAACCAAAGTCCTTTTTCATCTCACAGACTTATCTAACGGTATAACAGAGAGTTGGGCTCAGTGGCATCTGATTTACGCTGTAATTGGGTCTTTCCTAGTATTAAGTGAGGCACTTTAAAGTAAGTTCTTTCTTTTTTTTATAAGTGGTTTCAAACGACATGAAAAACACACCCAGAATACCAGAGCCAGTACACAGCTCCTATGGTCTGCAGATAATCTAATATTTGACAATCCTTTTCAACATCCTCCAACTCCCAACCAAAACTAAAATGTTACTTGGGGGTGGGGTGGGGTGGGGAGAAGTAAACAAATAAAACCTAATATCTACATAATTACCCACAGATCAAACAGCTTGAGGACAATTTCAAACAGCAGCACTTTGGCTAGGTCGAGTCAAAATAAGGGACTGTCCACCACTGGTTCACAGTTCTCACGTTTGCTGATCCACCACCAACAATGCCAGGTTGGTTTTACAGTTAAAACACTGGATGCTGCTTCATCGATCAGTGGGTTTAAACTGGTCCTGCACAGTTGCATCATTTGGGGCATCACAGATAATATAGTGTGGCCAGCCTTCCACACAAGCACAGATACTGTGCTGTGTTTTTTTTCTGGGCCTTTGACAGAGCAGGAAAACGCCACACTGGACTTTGCCCCCTTCTGATAACTAAGGGTTCTTTACTTGAGAACTACCCCTGCCTAGGCATGACGGCTCTAACCCTGACCCTACTGCCAAGGGTTAGCTCTGCCTAAAGAGGCTGGCTCCTGGGCCAGCTGCCCTGATCACAGATAGCCCCTGGCCTGGTGATACAGTGGAGGGAGGCACTGTTCAACAAGAAAAATGTTTCCTGAAACTCTCCTTTCAGGAGAGGAAGTGAAGCAACCTAAGCCCAGAATTCTCAGGCTCTGACTTCAGGGTAAAGAATACTCAGACAGCATGAAGCCACTGTGTAGAGATGATGGAAGGGAAAGGGTAGGAGCTTTTGCAAGGCTCAGATGTCAAGCCTCTCTCCCAGTGACGACTGGTGCCTCCTTGCTTCTGTGGTTACAAAAGTCGATGTATTTTCTTTAGGCTTAAACTGGGTTGAAGAGGTATCTGCATTGGGCATTCGTGACCAGGCAGATGGTGATCAGATGTTGTTTGACCTCACTGGGTTCACTCCTGTCTCTGTCCTGAGCACTACTTTATAGCCCGTAGGATCCCATCTCCTCATTTGGACCCCATCCCACAGCCAAAGGAATGTTGGGTCCAACCCAAATCTCACCTACATATGTCTAAGTTTTGATCCAAGAGCTTCTAAGAGATGGGACACATGGAGAGTGACATTATAAAGACCCTCCTTACGGCCACCTGCTTCTGGTCCTGGAGGTTCAGCTGAGTGAAGTAGTTGTCTATGAACTACCCCAGACACTTCAAAGATTTATTTATTTATTATATGTGTGAGTACACTGTAGCTGTCTTCAAACACTCCAGAAGAGGGAGTCAGATCTCGTTACAGATGGTTGTAAGCCACCATGTGGTTGCTGGGATTTGAACTCAGGACCTTCGGAAGAGCAGTTAGTGCTCTTAACTGCTGAGCCATCTCACCAGCCCCCCCCCCCTTTTTTTTTGTTTTGTTTTGTTTTGTTTTTAGTTTGGATTTGATTTTTTCGAGACAGGGTTTCTCTGTATAGCCCTGGCTATCCTGGAACTCAGTCTGTAGACGAGGCTGGCTTCGAACTCAGAAGTCCACCTGCCTCTGCCTCCCAGAGTGCTGGGATTAGAGGCGTGCGCCACCACCGCCCGGCACCCCCCAGACACTTCAAGACATCTCCTCTCCTCACCCTTTCTTTCCATCCCTTCCTCCCTGGCTTCAGTCTTGCTATAAGTGATTTATTCTTCAAACCAAGAACATGAAATTAAACACCAAGGGAGAAAAATGAGTCTGTATGTTGTGCACCACATTACAGCAAATAGGAAATGTAAGACTCAATATAAACTGTCCTAAGCAGAAAGGAACCTTGATGTGCTGTCTTCTCTTGACTGGTGAACCTAGAGGTAGGATGACCCTGGTGTGGTACTCTCAGCCAGTCAAGGATGTCAGCGGTGACGCTGTGTTTTATTTCCATGTTTGGTATAACAGTGCTGACATCTCCAAAGGCCCATAAAGGCATCTTATAGCTGCCCAACCCAGATGGGGTTGTGTCATCATGCACACCCTGTATCAGAGAGCAACTCTCAGTGCATGGAAACAGGTAATCAGAAACAAAATCCTCTCAGTGGGGTGGGGACAAATGTAAGAGTCCAGATTGACTCATCATGGTGACTACTTGGATGTCAGAGGTGTGGGAGGGAAGGGCTAGCATCCTGCATACATTGGTAATAGGGAGGTTCTTCTCTGAGACAGGGCTAGAGCTTGTTTGGCAAGGATGGCGCCATAGCTAAACAGGCTTACAGCTCTCCATGCTTTATGTGGAACTGCCCAGGAATCTAACTGGAGCTTGTCAACAAAACCTTGTCCTGGACAGCAAGATGTTCACAGCCGACGAGGAGGTCCAGCAAAAGAAGTCATTCTTCTTTCTGTACCAAGGACCATTCATATAAAGTGGGAGCCACCTCAATGGCACATTCCTGTTCCCAGACAACTGATGCTGTTCAGGCGTGTGTATGTGTGTGTGTGTGTGTGTGTGTGTGTGTGTGTGTGAGGGTGCACCTATGTGTACATGGTACATGTGTGCAGGTCAGAGGATAACCTGGGTATCAGTCCTGGCCTTCCATCTTGTTTGAGACCGTCTCTTGGTTTTTTTGGGTACCTACACCAGGCTACCTGGTCTGTGGGCTTCGAGGGAGTGTCCATCTCTCTCCCCATCTCCCCATTGGAGTTCTAGGATTGCTATACAAGGCTTTACCCGGGTTCTAGGGTTTCACAGGTCATCATGTGCATGTGGCAAATATTTTTTGCCCATCAAGCTATCTTCTCAGCCCCTGAGTAAAACTTAATTTCATTTTCCTATAGACAAGCATCATATACATTTCACTATCTTAACCAATTTAAAATGATGTCAGGTATGACATGTCTCTGCAACCACCCCCAGCATTCATCTCCAGAACTCTTTCTAGAGCAAAATCCATCTTCTATACTCAAGAAATGATTTTTATGTCCTCCTACCCTCAGCCCTGGCAACAACTATACTTGACTTTCTATCACTTAAAATGACTACCCCAAATTCTTCACTTAAGTGGAATCCTACAATATTTGTCCTTCTGCTAATGATTTATTTCTCTTAGCATGATACCTTTGGTTTTGACTTTATAGCACAAATCATAATTTCCTGTTTATATAAGGCTGAGTAATATTCTACTATAGGTATACACTGAATTTTGTTTATCTCTTCTTTCAAGAGCAGAAACAAGTTACTTCCAAATTTTGTTTTTCTTTTGCTATTGTGACTAATGCTGCTATAGTTATGGGTATACAGATATGGGCAGAGGTATTTTTAAGATATCCATGGGTTTATGGAGGGATCCACATAGATCCATACCTCCTGAGGGATTACTGGCTATTTATGGTTGCTGGTGGAGCAGGAGTCATTTTTCTTCAGTTGGGTAGCCACTAATAAGTTGTCCAGTGCTCCAATAAATACCCTTCCACTTTGGAGAAGCAGTTTGCCCTAGTTAGGGTTTTACTGCTGAGGAAAGATACCTCTAGGAGGAGCTGAGAGTTCTACATCTTGTTCTGAAGGCAAACAGAAGAAGACTGGCTTCCAAGGCAGCTAGGATGAGGGTCTTAAAACCCACGCCCACAGTGACACACTTCCTCTAACAAGGCCACACCCACTCCAACAAGGCCACACCCCCTAATAGTGCCACTCCCTGGGCCAAACACATTCAAACCACCACACAGCTCTAATTAAATTCAGAGAGTCACACATAAAGAAGACACGAAAGTAAAGAGGAAACTTCTCAGGGAGAAGGTTTCAATTGGAGGGAGTGAGCGAGGGAAAGGGAGGTGAAAACAACTAAATTGTATTACACATGGATATGAAACTGTCAGACAACAACAAAAAAAGACCAAGATTTTTAGGGGATTTGAACAAGTAGTGATGGTGGGGCCACCGCCTCCTGTGAGGTCCTGGGAAGGAACCACATTATCTTAGTTGACACAGGCCAGCTGTGCCTTTGCTAATTATAGCATCTGTGCCAAATTATCACAAGTTCACATATCTGTTTTCTTCAGTAGACTCTGAGACCCAGGAGAGCAGGTGGGTTTGTTCCGAGAGATCAAGATATCCCTAAATCTTGTTCCAAGCCTGACGCCCATCAGAAATGATCAAGCTGAATACAGAACTGCAGTAACCTATAATTTACCACCACCCCACTCTGCGAACAGCCATTCCCTTTGCCAGTAGGATGTCATGACTCATGGTGCGCTGAGCCAGGCTCTGGTCCCACAGCCTGATGCACTCTGGGCCTGAGCCAGTGTCGGGTTGCAAGACAAGGGCAGAACTGACTAAGAGAAAGCCAGTGAGCTCCAACAGTGGAACGGGACCAGGGAGGAGAGGAGTTGCTCTCACTCCATCCTTCCCTAAGAATGGCTGCAACCCAGTCCTGGCATCTAAATGAGAGGCCCGATCAATCTTCCAGCAAATATCTGCCTCTCCATCTCCAAAAGCCACTTAAAAAGGAAAGAGGAAAAAAAAATGACTGTGTTTGACTGAAGTGAATTTGTGTGTTTTCTCTCTGTGTGTCTGGAGCTCCGCATTCCTGTGTTTTCTTTGGTTTTAATTTTAACCTGAGATCGATTTTTTTTTTCCTTTCCAAAATGGAAACCTATGGAAATTTAAAAAGTAGCACTAGATAAAAGAAATGCCAAAACACCCAGGAGAATCCCGTGGAGTTCTACACTGAGGTCTAGGAAGGGATCTGCAGAGAACGTCTTTGTCATGTGGAGAAGTAGTGTGGCGAATTGAGAATGCTCTGCTCCCCACCCCCTCCATCTCAGAAGCCAGCAGATGCAGTGTGTGCTGGGACAGAGAAGCGAGGATGGTGCCCTGGTAGGTAGAACAGCACCATCTTAACTGTTCTTTGGTGTTTCTAAGATCTGGGCCCCCTTTCACTCAAATAGTAAATTGCTTGGGACTTAAATTAGGGGAACTATACCTGTGAAAACATATGGCAGATGTCTTAGTAGTTTATACTTAGATATTTTATTCACTATGGAATCTGTTGCATTATCTCATGTAGCCTATGATGATCTCAAATGTGCTATGTACTGAAGATAACCTTAAACTTTGACTCTTTTGCTTCAACCTTCCGAGGGCTGGGACTGCAGTTGTGGGACATCATGCCTGGTTTTATTCTGTTCTGGTGGTGGAACCACACGGGCTTTGTGCACGCTAGGCGAGCATTTCTCCAACTGAGCCTCATCCCAGCCTACATGCTCTCAATGCTTTGACTTACTTGCCTCTCGTGAGGCTTCTGGTTGCTCTCATCTGACACTCCCTCTGCAATCTCCCATGATGACCCATCCTTCCACTGTGAAGTGCGAACTCAGTCCCGGCACCAGGGAGAGACTCAAGAAGGCCTGGGCGGATGGCCTTCCCTGACAAGGCCTTTTGCTAATGTCTCTTGCGGTTTCACAACTGGGACGAACACTGCCATCAAAGGCCCGTTTCTTTTTAAAGACATCTTTCTTGTACAGAGTGGAATAAGAAGTGGTGTCCCGTTGGCAAACCACAACTGGATCTATGCTTTGCAACTCCCTGGCTGGATGCTACGTAGGCCCTGAATACTCGAGGACTTTTTACCATGCTGTTTGTAATATGGTAGGAGGGTGAACCGGCTTCTAAATGCACGTGCTGCTCTCCGACTCCACCAGCAGCTCTAACCCAGGAAAGTATAAAAAGAAAGGAAGCTCTAGTTCCAACCCATCTGACTATCCGAGGACAGCAGCAACTCTAGGATTTCACACCTAGTCTGTGAGGACCCACGTGGGACCCATGTGAATTCTATCACTTCCTTGAGCTTAGATGCTAGATCTACCCTGTTTGCTGTGTCAAGGTCACACACACTGTGTGACCCAGTGTGATAAGAAGCTGCCCACGCCCTGGCTGCACTTAGCTCGTCTTCCATCTCTGACGTCAGTCTATTTCCGTCTATGGTTTGAGTGTGGAATGTCCCTCACAGGCTCCTGGGTTTGAACATTTGGCCTTCTCGCAGTGGCCCACATAGTACTATTCTCTGAAGTTGTGGAACCTCTCAGAAGATGGAGTCTGGATGCCTGAAATGGGTTCCTGAAGGGACAGTCGTGAAGGTTGTAGTTGGAGCCTGCTCCTTGACCAACCTCTCTCAGACTCCTGGTATGCTGGGGTGAGGTGTCGGGTCCAATCCACACACTCCTGCCTTCACAAATCCCGCCATGCCTCTTCTACCGAAAGATACTCTGTCACAGTGACAACCAATGCATTTCACTTTATTGTCATTACTCCAATACGTTGTGTTTTGTTTTGTTTTAAAGCTTCACATAACCCAAGGTGCTCTGGGACTCACTCTGTACCGAAGGCTAACTTCAAACTTCACCTCCATCTCCAAAGAACTGAGATTACAGTGTCCTGCTAAGTCTGGCTTTATCTTAACATTTGCTTTCCTTTCCCTTCCTCCCCACCCATTCTGAGACATAGCATAACTGATCGATTGACTGATCAATCGATCTATTGATTTTGTGGTACCAGGAACTGAACCAAGAGCCTTGAACATGGAAGACAGGGGCTCTGCTACTGAGACTTCTCCTGTGGGAGAAACAGAAGTCCTGAGTAAGGAGCCAATGAAGCTCTGGGTGGCTGTGTGTGGTTGACATTGGTACGGCCAAGTCCCCAGTGCCTGAGACCCATGGTAACAGGAAAGCCTTCCACTGATGTTGACAATGTGCACAAAACTAAGCAACCACACCCCCACCTCAGTGAAACTGGCCCCTACATAGACACCCCCCCCCCACTGAGACTGATTCCTCCTCCTCCTCCTCTTCCTCCTCGTGGGTTACCAGATAAATGTGCTCAGTGAAGCAGGTGCTCTTCATCAAAGCGGGCAGAGCTCACCTGCTCCCAGCTCTTCTGTAGAGGTGTCTTTCTTTTCTTCAAGGTCTGTCATGTCTACATTCCCACAGTGCCTCATTTAACAAACCCTGCAGGACACTGCAGTCTCCAGCCCTCTCTGTACTTTTATAGTTTGGGATAGTCTTCTTGCATTGCATAGACTTTGTGATCCTCCCGGCTCAGATTCCTGAGCAGCTGGGATTATTGGTACACGCGGATGAGCTAAGCTTAAGGAAGGAGAGGAAGGAGCACAGGAATACTCAGACCAAATGCTCTTCAGCCACAAGGCCTGCCCCCCACAAGCCTTACCAGGACCGTGTGCATCCCCGTGTAGAGTCTGCTGAGACACACCAGCGTAGAAAACACCACAGCCATCGCCAGGCCTAAAATGAAAGGGTACTGAGGAGGAGAGAAATAAGGACATTAGACCACGTTCAGATGAATGCTTCTCTCTCTCTCTCTCTCTCTCTCTCTCTCTCTCTCTCTCTGTGTGTGTGTGTGTGTGTGAATTTAGAGCTAAGTAGGCATTCTATCACTAGTCCCATTTATTTATTTATTTATTTATCTATTTATTTATTTATTTATTGACCATGAGAAACTCTAAGTTGCTGGCAGTGGGCTTGAACTCATGATCTTCTTGTCTCATCCTCTTGAGTAGCCAAGGCTCCAGGCTCACACCACCCGACTGGTCAGACCTATCTGATCTGATATCACAGTTGGGAATTGGAATCATTGGAAACAATTTCCAGCCTGAATCTTATATATCCCCTAGACAGACCAGCAATCTAATTGTCAGAAAACATTTTTAAAACAAGGGCAGGTAAGGAAGAAATGCCTAGAAATACAGTTCTGGGGTCTGTAATCAGTGCTGTTTTATAAAGGATGATGCCTTTAACCATGACAGTAAGTCATGGCCACATTACTATAACACGGGATGCTCTCCTGTCAATCATTATGATTGCTCACCACAACAGGAGCCAGACAGATGTACACACAGCCACAGAGCCAGTGGCTCAGTCAGAACCAGAAGCCCATAGTCTTCTGTTCTTTCCCACGTAACACAGAGTCCAGGAACACTTGGTTGAAAATATTCTCTTTAAAAAAATCTTTTCTGGGGCTGGAGAGGTATCTCAGCAGATAAGAGCACTAACTGCTCTTCCGAAGGTCCCGAGTTCAAATGCCAGCAACCACACGGTGGTTCACAACCATCCATAATAAGATCAGATGCCCTCTTCTGGGGAGTCTGAAGACAGCTACAGTGTACTTACATATAATGAATAAATAAATATTAAAAAAAAACTTTTTTGAGACAAGATCTTACTATGTAGCCCAGGATTGCCTTAAATGTGTGATCATCCTATCTCAGTCTCAGGAGTGCTGGGATTACAGCTGTAGTACCACAGCTGGCAGTTTCTCTTTAAAGAGCTTTCACCGACCTAGCCTCAGATTTTCATCAGAAGGGATTTAAAGTGAATACACTGCTGTGGCCAGTATTAGCTCCGATGCACAAATAAATTAGCAAATCTACATTTAGAGCTGTTTGCAAGTAAATAAACCTAGTAGCTACAGGTATTCATCAGGAAAGGCTAAATAGGAAAGAAACCATACTTCAGCTCAGGGCTTATGGGTGCTACCACACCTTACCAGCCATAAAGGACACTGGAATTGGATAGCTTGAAGGGAGTGTTTGGATTTCCTAGGCAAGATGGTGGACCAGGAGCCATGTCAGATGATTGCACTTGTGGAAGCAGAGGGAGTAGGAATATTTTAAGGTGAGTACTTCAAATGCTATCGCTCCCTTCCTATAGCCAGCCTCTCCTCACGGGGCATTAGAATGGCATTTGATTTGGGAACTAAGAATGTATTTTGAGTTTAACATGAAATGCCCCAACAGGTGACTGTTTGGTCACTGTAGTCCGGCACTATTTGCTGTAAACTTTGGTGATGTAGACATTAGGAGGTGCCCCCAGTGGCCCGAGGTCCCTCATGCATGCCTTTAAAGAGGAAGTCTGTGCTATGCCTTTTGTCCATCAGGATCACTGCCACACACTCCTGCCGTTGTGATGTTCTGTCCTTCTTTAATTTTTAATTTTTTTTATTTATTGAAAAGGGAAGTAAAAGGAAGTAAAAATGCTTTATGATAAAACTAAAGATTTACATGGAAAATATTTCAGATAAACATGTTAAAATTGACAATTTTCATGGAAAATTAAAGAATAAAGTGGTAGACATGTAAAACATTGCTAAATTAATTGAAATATGGAATAGAAACATTTCATGATAGAATTGAAGATTTAAGAATATTTCTGATAACATTATAGAAAAATGTAGAAAAACATGTTAGAATTGAAGATTATCATGGAAAATTTTATATAGATATAATAATGGTAGGTATAAAAGTATTCCTAAATTGATTGAAAGTGGAATTATAAACATTTTCTGATAAACTTGAAGATTTACATGGAAAATGTCTCTGATAAAATTGAAGAAATATATAGAGAAACATGTTAAAATTAAAGATTACCATGGAAATTATACATGTTAAAATTAAAGATTTACATAGAAAATATTTCAGATAAACATGTTAAAATTGACAATTTTCATGGAAAATTAAAGAATAAAGTGGTAGACATGTAAAACATTGCTAAATTAATTGAAATATGATAAAATTGATATATAGGTACAATGATAGGCATAAAGATAATTTTAAGTTGATTGAAGGTGGAATTATAAACATTTTCAGATAAAATAGAAGATGTACATGGAAAATATTTCTGGTAAAATTCAAGAAATATATAGAAAACATGTTAAAATTGACTATTTCATGGAAAAATGTACATAAAAATGGTAGATATAAAAACTCTTTCTAAATTAATTGAAGGTGGAATTAGAAACATTTTTCATAAAATCAAAGATTTACATTGAAAACATTTCTGATAACATAGAGAAAGTATATAGAAAGGCATATTAAAATTGAAGATTATCCTGCAGATAAAATAGCAGACATAAAAACATTACTAAATTAATTAAAATGGGAATTACAAACACTTTTCTGATAAAATTGAAGGTTTACATGAGAAATATTTTGCTAGTCTATGTCTTTTTATTGGGGAGTTGAGTCCATTGTTGTTGAGAGATATTAGGGAATAGTGGTTGTTGCTTCTTGTTATTTGTGATGTTATTTTTACGTTTGTGTGGGTATCTTCTTTTGAGTTTGTTGGAAGATTACTTTCTTGCTCTTTCTAGGGTATAGTTTCCCTCCTTATGTTGGCATTTTCCATCAATTATCCTTTGTAGGGCTGGATTTATAGACAGATATTGTGTAAATTTGTTTTTATTATGGAATATCTTGGTTTCTCCATCTATGATGATTGAGAGTTTTGCTGGGTATAGTAGCCTGGGCTGGCATTTGTGTTCTCTTAGGGTCTGTATGAGATCTGCCCAGGATCCTCTAGCTTTCATCATCTGTAGTGAGAAGTCTGGTGTGATTGTGATAGGTCTGCCTTTATAAGTTACTTGCCCTTTTCCCCTTACTGCTTTTAACATTCTTTCTTTGTTTAGTGAATTTGGTGTTTTGATTATTATGTTCTGGGAGGACTTTCTGTTCTGGTCCAGTCTGTTTGGAGTTCTTAGGCTTCTTGTATGTTCAAGGGCATCTCTTTCACTAGGTTAGGGAAGTTTACTTCTACAATTTTGTTGAAGATATTTACTGGGCCTTTAAGATATAAATCCTCACTCTCTTCTATACTTATAATCCTTAGGTTTGGCCCTTCATTGTGTCCTGGAGTTCCTGTGTGTTTTGAGTTACCAGATTTATGCATTTTGCATTTTCTCTGACTGTTGAGTCAATGTTTTCTATGGTATCTTCAGCAACTGAGGTTCTTTCTTCTATCTCTTGCATTCTGTTGTTGATGCTTGCATCTATGACTCCTGAATTTTTTCCAAGGTTTTCTATCTCCAGAGATGTCTCACTTTGTGATTTCTTTATTGTTTCCACTTCCACTTTTAGATCCTGGATGGTTTTGTTCAGTTCCTTCACTTGATTGTTTGTGTTTTCCTGTAATTCTTTAAGAGACTTTTGTGTTTCTTCTTTAAAGGCTTCTGCCTGTTGACCCAAGATCTCCTGTATTTCTTTAAGAGATTTTTTTTTTAATTTTACTTTATTTATTTATTTATTTATTTATTTATTTATTTATTTTGAGACAGGGTTTCTCTGTGTAGCCCTGGCTGTCCTGGAACTCACTGTGTAGACCAGGCTGGCCTCAAACACAGAAATCTGCCTGCCTCTGCCTCCCAAGTGCTGGGATTACAGGCGTGTGCCACCACGCCCGGCTTCTTTAAGAGATTTTTATGTTTTCTCTTTAAGTGCTTTTACTTGTTGACCCATGTTCCCATGTATTTCTTTAAGGGAGTTAATTAAGTCTTTCTTAAAGCCCTCTATCAGCATCATGAAATGAGATTTTTAAATCCAACTCTGCCATGTGGCCTTGATTTCTGTTGGTAGGGTTCTTGCGTTTGCCTTTCGCCATCTGGTGCTAGTTGGTATTGTCTCTGGCTGGAGTTTATTCCTCCTGTGGGCCTGTAAGCCCGTGTCCTTTCTCCTCTGAGCTCAAAAGTAAAAGCACTGCTGGGAGATCTCTCTCTCCTGGTGGCTATGCTCAGAAGACTGTGGAGTTTCCCAGCTTCCTGGTGCAAATGGCAGTGGGAAGACTTTTGTCCCAGCTGTTCCACTGATCTTAGGCCCTGTGTGTTCCTAGCTGGGTCCCCTCCAGAGAGAAGGTGGAGATCTCACCTCTGCACTCAGACGTCACAACGTTCTGTTCTTAATGATTTTTGTTTTTTCTCTAAATTACAGCAATATTCACAGATCTCACTGTGTGCCGAGGATGCTCTGGGTCCTCGGCTGGGCCAGGGCCTACTGTGTCCTGCTGAGAGTGGAGTATAAGTGGAAGCCAGCTCAAAAGTCAGCATGAACTCAAGACAGTCCCGAGGACCTCAGATACTTTTGGGTCCTGGCACACATTTCAACAAGTCATAGCACAGTGGATGCAACTACTTCCTATGAATGACCCTGTTCCAGTGAGGAAATGGATCTATGTCTGTGTGGCCAGGAAGACTACCATAGAGGAGGACCTGAGGATCTGACTCAGTCTTGACCTCTTTCAACCATGCTGGCTGACTGAAGCATCTCTCTAACTTGGAATATGGAGTGGCTGGGGATATCTGGAATAAAGATCAGGGGGATCCACTACTGTCATTTAGCTATATAAGACCACCAGATTCAATGAAATCTGAAACTTCCAATAGCTAGTGGGTAACATTTATGAAATTAAACACCAAGTCAAGGTGATGTGTCTCAAATAGCAGGAGAAAAAAAAAATCTTCCTTGCAGCAATCAGGTAATTTGGAAAGGTCCTACTATAATTATCATCTAAGCAGATATTAAATGAAATTCTTCTATTTTCAACCTTTATTAATCTCCTGTCATTTATAGTGTTCTAAAATAAAAGAGGCATCATTTCTAGTAGCTGGTCCTAACCAGGGGCAGAGTCATCCTTGGGAGGTAATTGGGGGTACCTGACTCTGTTCCGCCCCAGGCCAGGAGAGTCTGGCAGAGGGATTTGATGGGATCATCTTTGCCCTGGAGGATCATTTATAAGGATTGTAAATCTTTTGTGTCTGTTGCAAGCCCAGAGAGCAGAGATCCCCGTCTGTCTAGGCAATAGCTCAGATAAACACTTCCTTGGGGGAGAGAACAATGCATGTGGCCCACCCTGTGCTCCTTGCTCTGCGGCCCATCCTCACTCAAAGGCGTATATATATATATATATATATATATATATATATATATATATATATTTGGGTGCTAAGTCAGATGCTCATGTTATGAAGAAACTATTCGACATCCCTATAGGTTTCAGAGGCCCTTAATTTTTACCTCATAAATCCTATTGTTCCTCAAAGCAGCTTTAAGAGAAATCCTGACTTGTTCCTCTCTCTGCCCCCTCATTCTACAATTAGAGGCGAGTGGCACAGGATGTGAATGCCTCTCCCCACCTTACCTGGTACCGGTCCATGGAAGAGATGAGGAGGGTGAAGGGAATGGCGGTGGCCGCCATGGCGTGGGTGGATGGCATTCCATATTCTGCGATTATCCTCTTTTCAAGTCTCACAACAGGAGGAGAGGGGGGCCGGGGCCACTTCAGGATGTCCTTGGCCACCTGGCCTATGTACATCACCAGCTGAAAACCCAAAGGTCTGAGGTAAGTATAACCTCAAAAGTGTGATCGTTGAATCTCTAACTACCTTTTATCTGCAGTTCCCAGTCTGCCACCTGGAGGCCCATTTCCCTCTGTCCTGACATGTACTGGGAGTGTCTTGTAGGCAGACTCAGGTGTTGATTACTGGTACAGCAAGCACTTCATCAACCGAATCATGCCCTGAGCCTCTTCATCATATCCTTAACAAACAGTTAAGTAGCTTTGAGTATGTGTTCGGGGCTGCTCTCAGCCAAGTAGGGAGTCTTCAGAGACCATGCTTTAAACTACTGTTTGGGGCCAGCCTGGAATTTGCTCAAAATATTTTCCCCCTATGAGGACATTTCATGATGAAATTTCCCTCAGTTTTTTAAAACATTTTATTTATTTATTTTATGTATGTGAGAGATTTGCTTGCATGTATATATGTGTAGATTCCCTAAAACTAGAGTGACTGATGGTTGTGGGCTGCCCTGTAGATGCTGTGAACCAAACCTGGGTCTTTCACAGGAGCAGCACATACACTTAACCACTGAGCCATATATCCAGTCCCTACACAATCTTTTCTTCTAAGTAGAAGACAGAAACCAGGATTTGCTGTTTATGATCTCTAAAAGTGAATGAATGGGGCTGTCAACCACAGACTCACTTGTTTTGCCAAAGGGCTTTATAAAGATGGTTATCCTGTGACCCATGAAACAGGAGCAATGTGTCTACCCAAGTACCTACCTTTGTAACTCAACTCATGGCTCAGGGTGGGCAGACTGTACCACCAAAGGTGAACCTCTTTCTGGTCTTCCCTTCCCACTCCTCCCCTCCCCTCTCCTCTCTTTCCTTCCCTACCCTACCCTACCCTTTTCTTCCTTTCCCTTCCCTCCCCTTTTCCCCCTTTCTTCTCCTTGCCCTGCCTCATGCCTCACCTCTCCTCTCCTTTCTTTGTAGTCTCAGTCTCCCATCCCCTTCATTTCCTCTTCCTTCATCCCTCTCTTCCTCCAGTCTGTCTACCTGAGGTGGTCTGCTGGCCTCCTTCCCTCTCTCCTTATATGTAGCAACCAGGACCCCTTTCTGGCAGGTGACTCCCCTGCACAGGTCAGTGTGCCAATGGCCTTAGTCAGGAGACTTCTCATCTTAACTATGGTCGAATGGAACTCTGATGAAGGACTATTTCAAAAATCTTTTGGACTAGCCAGCTGATTGCCAGGAATTTCCACACACTGATGCTTTCTCTCCACACTCCAAGTGGCAGGTTAATTTGGCACTGTATCCACCCCAGGGAGGCACAGTGCCTGGGTTAAGTCCCCCTCCCCCGCAGAGGCTGTGGCACACAGCAGGACAAATCCCCAGGCTGTAAAGCCTCAGAGACAGCCGCTGAATCACAGTGATTTCCAATGGACTTTGAAACACAGCCTCTTTCCTGTCGCTGATTACCAGAATGAGTCTCCTGGAGACAGTCTTTTTATGTCTCCACCTCCCTCCTGGGAACCTGTAAAACCTCATCCAGCTATTATCTGGGGAAGTGTAGAACACTACCGACTACCAAGAATTTCTCAGAAGCTGCAAAAAACACTTCACCTTTGCCCCTTCCTCACCACCAAAGTAAACAAAATGTCACAATCATAAATGACAAAATCTAGTTCAATGAAAATACTGAAAACTTACAGTCTGGAAGCCTTAAAATCATAACATCAAGAGAGATTGGGTAATACTTGAACCAAATCTAATTTTCTTGAAGTTTATGAGTCCCTTTGACTACATTTTTATTTTCCCTTCCATGCTCAAAGGATGTTTGGAATTAGGACAATTGTTTAGGCCACTTAAAAACACTGCCACACCTACACATTGTTTCCAACTTTAAAAAAAAAAAAAAAACCAAACGAAAATGGATGCATTAGCAGCTCTCTTTAAAGATGAAAAAACAGACCTGAAATCTTTAAGACCCAGGTAAAGGGTTAGCTCACAGTATGGAGCTCTGTCTGCTGCTGCTGTTCAGGAAGGTCCACGCTACGAAGTGCTAACCTTGTATCATCCCCTTGGCCTTCAGTAGGGAAATGGACTGCACAGAGTCTGGTTAAACACACGAAAACATTCTACAGGAAGCTATCCACAGAGCTCTGTGGGTGCAAGCTTCAATTTGGATCATAACGGGAATCGCTGGGACCTTTAGGCAGCCCATTAACTTGTTTTTCCTTTCTTTTTGCTTCAGAGCCACCATGAGGCAAGAAGCTTCCTCTACTGGCATATGCTACCTCATCCACCACAAGGCCCAAACAACAGGGCTTACAGATCTCAAGCTTTCAAAACTGAGTCAGAATGAATATTTCTTTTGTTTAAGTTGCATACTTCAGGCATTTTGTTACAGTAACACAAAGCTGACTCGACCAGTACATGTAGGAAGACACTTGGGTCCAATGACCCCAGGGCTGAGTATTAAGAGAAAATGATTTAGTTCAGAGGAGTGAAGGGAAAGAGGTGTTCTGGCTGCAAGAATAGAATGCACAAGGGCTTGGCTAAGTGAGAGTGGGGTGCCGTACAACTTACTAGGAGACTCGAACTTTTGGAGTTGAACAAATGAGGCACAGCAGCATACATACACTAGAATGACTAAGACAAATGGAACCAAGCACATCAGACAGTGGTGAGGATAAGAAAAAAAAATCTGGAGCAGTTCTCAGGTACTCAGGCACTGGCCCATTCTCCATCCCTAGATATTTGTATTAGATATCCGCATTGTGGTGGTGACACGGGGACAGGCCCACATGCCAGTTTGCCAAACCGGACGTTTAAAATATGTACAAACATATTATGAATACATTAAAGATGATTTGATTCTATTCTTTAAAGGGTTAATTGAGTATTTTGCGAACTCTATCTTAACGAGGCAATTGGTTGAACCATCTGTCAATTATGTCTGAAAAAAGTAGTTTCCAGTTTTCCTGAAATGTAAGGAACAGATGTCTAGGCTGGGGCTGGCTGGCGATGAGATTCTGCTTGGAGATCCTGTCAGAGACACAGTTTGACCTGACCTGCATGCCTAACAGACCTCTCTGCTGGAGACAGCTAGGGTGGGAATCTCAGGAATGGCTGGGGGGAGGGCAATTGATAAAATAATGGAGAATCCAGGTGAGAGACACCGATGCAACACAGGTAAGCAGTGAAGGGAAATCTGAAAGGTGCTTTGTGTTGCCTTTTCTTTATAATAATGTAAAAATATCAAGTACATTCACAACTATTGGGAAAATGACCACTAGCGAGAAATTGTACTAATAAGACAGAGGAAACTGATGGACTGTGACTCCAGAGCCTTCCAGGTATGTGCAAGTGCTTTTTATCATGAGACTAATTAGCCACTAGCTCTCAGCAGCAATGGATACTCTGCAGGTTAGTCAGGACCATAGGTACCACTAGCAGGGACCAGGAGGAGGCTGGGGGGGGGAGGGGGCGGCGCGGCAGGGGAGGTGGAGGTTCAGGCTTCGTGGAAGAGGGTTTGTCTTCTTCCCTGGGTTTGGTTCCCAGCATTGAAGAATACAAATAGAAGTTGTAGGTTTGACAGAATTGAGAAAAAAGGATGGGTCTGAGATGTCAAATGTTCAACATCATATGTCATCAATTATATGTTAACACAGCGATGTACGTATTGGAATGACTAAAGTCCAGAAACCTGACAGTACCACATGCTGGTAAGGATGCAGATTAAAAGAAACACCCATTCATCACTAGTGGGAAAGCAAAATTGTAAGATCACTTTGAAAGACAATTTAAAAAAATTTGTTTAAAGAGTTAAACATACTCTTATCATAGGCTGGGAATCATACTAGGCATTTGTCCAAATGAGTTGGAAATTATATATATTATATAATATAAATACATATTTATATATAATATTAATATATAATATTAAAATATAATATATAAATATAAATATATTATATAATATAATTTATATAATATATGTATATATTATATATGTGTATATATGTGTGTATATGTATACACACATATATTACAATATACACATATACATATATATCACATTCATATACATATGTCCTACACATGAGTGTAGAAGCTCTATTCAAAATGGCCAAACTTGGGACCAAACAATATATTCTTTAGTAGCACATAAATATATATATATACATATATATATATATTCACACACATACATACACACACATATATGTATATACACACACACATGCACACATACACACATATATACACACAGATACATTGTGGTACATTCCAAGAATGGACTATTCTTCAGAATAGAGACAAATGAGTGATCCAGCCATGAAAGGCATGGAAGAACCTTAGATACATATTGCTAAGTAAAATAAGCCAATTTGAAAAGGCTATACAATGTGGTTCCAACTATATTACATTCAGGATAAAGCTAAACTTTGAGGACCGTAGAGACATCGGTGGGGTGGTTGCAGGGCGTAGAGAGATGGAAATATGAGTGGGCAGAGCAAGACTGTTTATGGCAGTGAGACCATTCTGCTTGATACTCTGATGATAAAGATGTGTCATTGTCTACTGGTTACAGCCAGTAGGGATATAAACCACAGAGAGTGAAGCTTAATGTCAGCTGTTAACTTTAGGTGAGCAGGACGTGTCAATGTGGGGTTACTGGTTATATGAAAGGTATCACTCTACTGTGGGATGCTGTCAATAGGGTCAGAGGGCATAAGACAACCCTGTCATTTTTGCCCAGGTTTATTGTCAACCCAAAACTGATCTAAAAAAAAAAGACTATTTAAAGTCAGAAGAAAACCATTTCTTCATTGATGTCTCAGTTAAAGAGTCTAATGATTAACTCAACAGGACTCACCATGAATAAAGGACTTCACTCTATTGTTGAAGGCCCTCCGTCCTAAAGGGATCTAATTAACTGCCACCATCCATCCTGTTCCGTAGGGGTAAGGCCCTAAAGGCCTGGCCATAAAAGCAAAAATCCAGGAGGAGGGGACATGGAAGCATTCCAGATCACTAATGGCGTCAGCAAACTCCCGGGGTTTCCTTGCATGGTCCTTTGAGATGACCAGGGGTTTTGTAGGGTTTGGGTTGATGACAAATATTAACCATATTTCTTTTTTTTTCTTTCTTTTTTCTGGCTTGTGATCTCTCTTTGTGTATGTAATGCACTCATTAGTGTGCGCATGGGAGGGGGAACATGTGTGTACATGTGGAGATCAGAGGTCAATATCAGGTATTTTCCTCAATTGCTCTCATTTTATTTTTTGACATAGGATTTTTTGACACTCAGTGAATCTGGAGTGTCAAAAAATTTCCCTCTACACTGGAAGGCCACCAAGCCTGAAGATCTTCTTGTCCCTTCCTGCCTCCAGTACCAGGGTTAGAGGCATGCTCCACACCCAGCTCTTATATGGGTGCCGAGGACTGAGCTCAGGACACTGCGCATGTGCATCAAACATTTTATTACTGTGATCAGGTGTGCCCTGCTTCAAGTTCCTCCCTACTGAGAGAAAGACTGGCTTTTCAAGCTCTACAGTGCACTGAGAGACTCCAGTTTACAAGCAGCTTCTGGTTTCAGTTTTGAGAGTAGCTAGCTGACTGTGTGCCTGGGTATACCTGCAAACAATCCTGTCTGTCTGGCACCAACCCCACAGCCCAGATAGATAGATGACTATTTCCTGGGAGACAGGTGGTGGCACACGGGCACAGGCTCCATCTACATTTCTATCATATTACTCTTGAAACTCTGCTGCAGCCTCTTTAACTTTTTGCATCCATTTTGTAACTCAGAATGTGTGTGTGTGTGTGTATTTATTGTGCTCTGTAATATAAGTTAATATTAGTAATTAATATTGGGATAAAGTAACCTGTGTTTGCTTTGTCTAAATTACCAAGGAAAGGGGGATTATCAGGAAATTGCTGCCTTTTAACTACTGACATCATGGAAAGATACAAATGTGTTCATCTGTGTTTTGAGTACAGCACGCTCATGACCTTCCCCCCACTGAGCCCTCCCCTCTCCCTGGCTATTAACCTATTTTGTCACTTCACTCTGCTTGCAATATGAATGACGCACAGGTGGACAGATGTGTGGACAGATGTGGCTCTCAGATCAATGGCAGCCCAGTAGAGCAACTCTCTCAATGTGAACCATATCCTTGCCCCATGGAGGAACATGCACCCGTCCTGGAAGGCTGGATTTCAGAGGAGCTTGGAGAGAAGTTGACACACTTTCTCCTAGTGTGCCAGCCTTCTCTTTATCACCATCCAAAAGGAAACTCTCCATGTCTAACACATCCTTACTTAGCAGGGTTTTACTTTTCACCGTAGTGTAATAAAATCCATCTGAATTGCTTAGGAAACAGAAGATCCTTGAAACTACTTTGTGACCATTAAAGCAGCTGCAGGAGTTCTGAGAGCAGAGCTACACACTCGCACCTTTGCTGGCTACCCTAGCCAGTCCTTCACATAGAGCACTCCCAGCCCCAGAACGAGGGAAGCCAGAGCAGATGTGGGATTGGAGGGAGAACCAAGAGCTCCTTTTCAAATGACACCTGCCCATATACGCACATCTTAAAAAACCCTAACATCTTCCTTCTGACTACACCCAGTGCCTACTGTTTCCTCTACCACGGGGGCATCACATCCAAGAGATGCACAGTTACATAACAGTGACAGGTGTCCTCACGGCAAGACTTTGCCATGTCATTCATCAGCTGTTGGAGACTAAACAGGGAGAGCAAACCTGGAAGGATAGCTTTTCCATCAATGTATTCTCATTCTGTTTCTTGTTGTGTGTGAGTGTGTGTGTGTGTGTACATGTATGTGCATACGAGTACACATGAGTATGTATGCACGGTGTGTGCCTGTGCCTAGTGAGGCCAGTTCTCAGTGTTGACTGTCTTCCTCTATTGTTTTTCATCCTGGTTTTTGATTAGTCTCTTAATGAACCTAGAGTTCATTGATTTGGCTCGTCTCATTGGCCAGCAAGCCTCCAGGGATTGCCCTGTGTCCACAACCCCGGTGCTACGATTACAGGCATGTGCTGCTGTGCCCAACTGTTTATGTAGGTGCTAAGCATCTGAACTCAGGTCCTCAGCCTTGCACAGGAAGCACTTCTGCTCAGCAAATCATCTCACTGGCTCCTCTACACCACTTCTTTTGGGGTAGTGGGGAGAGTGTGAGACAGGGTCTCTACATAGTCCCGGCTGTCCAGGAACTCACTATGTATTCCAGGTTGGCCTCAAACTCAGAGATACCTGTCTGTCTTTGCCTCCTGAGTTCTAGGATTAAAGGTGTCATGTAAAACATGCCAGACTCCATTCCACTACTGCTGCTGCTGCTGTTGCCACCACAACCTCCACCACAGCTACCACCACTACTACTAAGTCATCATAATGCTTCCACATGCACAGGCATAAATAATAACACAGGGAGAAAGAAACCAGAGATCAGAGTGGGTCTCTTCTATGTGTCCTTGAATTCCCTTGTTCTAAAATTGATGGTGTTGCTATGGACAATGACTGAGAATCCTAATGCCAATGGAAGCAAGCTATTGGGATTATTAAATTCGCTTCCTCAGCCCCGTTTAACCCCTCCCCTGAACCCCCATTCCGTAAAGCACTAAGAGGTGAGCACTCAGACTATGTAGACTCCGCCAGCTGAGGAATCCATCTCCTCAGAACCACAGTGTGGGAACTTCTCTATGCTCTGCTGTAGCCATGGAGTCTCCAAGTCCAGAACCTGCCAGGTTTCCTTAGCCGGTGGTCCTGTTGACTCGGGTTCAGTTTTGTTTGGTTTGTTTGTGTCCCTCCAGGAATACACACTGTTCTGTATTAAAAGCAGTTCTTTGGAACATGCTAGAGGCCTACCGTCCACTCAGAAAAGTCTTTAAATGGTGAGTGTCCGTTCAGAGTTCTGGATTTAATTTTATTAATAACAATAATTAAAAAGAAAAAAAAAACCAGAGCCCTTTAACTATGGGCATGACAGGGGTCTGTACAGGTGTGTGGGTTTGTATGTGTCAGTCAATGGAAGAAACATGACATTTCAAACTAAAAGAAAAACTATTCTTGAGCTGGAAGGATTCCTAAGCAAGGAAATGGAGCAAACATCTTGCACCAAAGAAGAAAACAGAAAGCCAGATGTTACATGCCCAACTTCTACAAAAATACTCAGGCCAAAGCACACAAATGGCAGGTGAGAAAAGAGAAACTGAACCAATGTCGTTATGTCACCCAGTTTTCCTAATGTTTCATTTTACCAAATGCAAATCTGATGCTGAAATGTTGCCAAGAAACACTAAAGGCTCAACAATCAATAACCCATAGTTGTGGTGTGCACCACAGGAAAGTCGCTTCGAAGCCCTCGATAGACAACAGCTGATGTAGAATGTGACATGTGGACACATCAGCCCAACAGGAGAGTTGTGTAGAGGAGCTGAACTTGACCTTCCAAATGCTGTTGCCTTTTAACAATAAATCACCGCTTAGCACCTGACAAACCTACTACACCTGTAAGTCAGACAGGAGCAAACATGGTACCCGAGAACAGAGACTAGTCCATAAATAGTCCAAGTCCTATCAATGCATTAGAGCCATCTGGAATTCAGTGGAGGCCATTAGGGGCTGAAGATTGAAGATGTCTCTTGACTTTGAAAAAAAAAAAAAAAACAACAAACTACCAAATACCTGCCACCATTGTTCCACCCAGGAATGGTTCTAATCTTTTACTCCCTCTTGGATTGACAGCACTGAGAGACTTCAGTCCTAGGAGTCATCCAACATATGGAAGAGAAGAACCACACAGCTCACCTCTTTCAAATAAGCAAATAACCAAGCAACAACAAAACCCTGAGAACCTTAAATATGCATGATAGAACAGTGGCTAAACAAATTATGCAACATTTAAACAAAATTACAGCTCAATGAGAAAACCAAGATGCCGTGAGAATATATTTAGTTTCTATTTGCATGTTTTAAATGGATTTACATATAAATGTGTGTAGGCACATGGGAAAATGGATGATAAATCTGATGGGATTTCGATGGGAACTCTGGGGTGGCAAACAGACACGCTGTGGTGCATGGTGTGGGCTAGTAGAGATTTTTGCACACATAATGACTACCTGCCTTCCCCATCAAGTAGGCACGTTTATACTTGGTCCTGATGGAGGGAGAACACCATAATGACTAGCTATTATGTATTTTCAAGCCTGGTTTGGCCAAGTTTTAAGTGGCTTGGAGTCTTTCCCCATGGGCCTCCTACCAATCTGGCTGAAGAGGTTTTTCTCATGAGCTCTAAGTTCACTGTTCCCAAGTGTTTCTTGAAGTACAGCTGTTCACAAAACTCACCTCATGGAACTCATGCTAATATTCTTTTAACATTATTCTTTAAATTGGTGGAACGTTTAATGAAACATTCATGAAGCCATTGCCTTATATATGTGCATAATGTATGTGTAATGTATATATGTGAGATGTTTATGTGTTTGCTCACACAGGCACATGTATGAGTAGCCTCTACATAAGCTGTAGAGGCCACCGATCAATGTCCTGTGTCCTTTTGTATCTCAGTCTTTTCAGACACAGTATCTCATTAAACCTGAAGCTTGAAGCTAGCAAGGCACCAGGATCTACCTGTCTCTACCCTCCATGTTGGAGATATCGATACACTCCCTCATGTTTGGCTATTATATGGATATGGGAATACAAGTTCAGATCCTCATGCTTGTTGAGTTTACCTAGGCTATCTCCCCAGTCCCCTGTTAATTAATTTATGAAATATGATTAATCTATGATGTGTATATTTAAACCTATAAAACTAAATAAAATCATCTTGCAGACTAAGTAGTTAGAAATCACAATTATATTATTACAGTTATACAGTTACCTATAACTATAGGTAACTCATCTTTATATGAATGTGTCTAGTGTATGGATATTTTATCTTGAAGTCCCTACAACAATCCCAGAATATGAATGAATTAATGAAAATAAGCCAAATTTTTGTTTTCTGAAATCTGGTGCTAAAGAGTTTAAAGGATCTTTCAATTTCTTTATTTTTTTATTTTTATTTTTTTGCTATTAAAACTCACACAATTTAATGGGCATCTGAGGTAGAAGAACTAAGTTTAAGGCCAGCCTTATACAAAGTAAGATGGGATTTCAAAAGCCAAAAATTCATACTACTTGATATTTAAAAATCAGAAGCCAAATGAATTCCAATGGTACCCAGGGAAACTTCTTGTTTCATGATGAAGACTGAGGAAATATTTGTCAAGATAGTCATAAAAATAGATTTTCCCCCTTTCCCTTACGTCCTCTCAACAGAAGCACCAACATCTAAAATCCTTAACGAAAATAAGAAAATAACTCTCAAGATTAAATTATTTGAGCTTTTGCAAAATGTCTCAAGTTTGCTGGGGACAGGAGCAAGAATGAGTAGGGGAAAGCAGGGTATCATTAAATGGCTTCCTGACCAGTGTGTCTTGGGACAGATCTAGCCTCCAAGATTGTCTAGTCTTCAATTAACCAAGACAAGAGGAGCTGCAGCTCTCTCCCCTTCTCTTGTCCTTCAATATCTTTCTGTGAGGAGGCCCCCCTCACAGATGGAGGAGGGAGGCTCACTCAGTCATGGTGACCCCATCAACTAAGAGCCTGACTTAAGGCTGCTACAATCGCAGACCTCCTGTTATAAAAAGATGGATTTGTTGTTGTTGTTGTTGTTGCTGTTGTTGTTTTGTTTTGTTTTTCTTTAATGGCCTCTCCAGGTCCTGAGCCTCTAAAGCTGAGGCCACCTTAGAATATCTGTCAGCAGCCCACGTTCTTAAGAAAGATTTGTTTCTAAGTTATTAGACCCTGAGGAATACAGCAAGGCCACCCATCCTGGTTCTGACTGGCATCTGCAGAGCCTCAGGGACTTGCTTTTCTCTTTCTTTTTCTTTTCTTTTCTTTCTTTTTTTTGGGGGGGGGTGTTTTTTTCGGGACAGGGTTTCTCTGTATAGCCCTGGCTGTCCTGGAGCTTACTCTGTAGACCAGGCTGGTCTAGAACTCAGAAATCCGCCTGCCTCTGCTTCCCAGAGTGCTGGGATTACAGGTGTGTGCCACCACCGCCTGGTTGGGACTTGCTTTTCTTATGAGCGGCTCGCTGCACTGCTCTGAAAGAAGTCTTGACTGATAGCGCCAGCTCCTGCAACTCCTGCTACAACCAACAGGATTTAAACCACATCCAACAGGGAAACAGTGTTGAAGAAGACTGTGTGCTCAGAGGCTTGGTAGAGCAAACTCTAGCATCTCAGAATTTCCATTTTAACGATGAACCAAATGTTAAGAACAGCAGGCAACTATCCCCCAGGCTTTGAGCTCTCCACATTCTTGGTCCAGAAAGTGGATGTTACCAGCCACATCTCCTCCTGTTAAAATAGCCATACATATGTGTGTGGGGGGGTGGTGGTGGGGGGGGGAGGTGTCAGCCCATGATGAGGTGTTCAGTCACCGGCAACCCATGGACAAACTGAATTAGCAGCTAGAGACGAGCGGAAACGGAGAGCGAAGGGAACATATGAGGATTAAAAACTGAATATGAAGCCTAACAAGGTTACGAGGTCCATAATTGCAGGAAGTAGGGAAGAAAATTCACTTAAGATGACGCAGTTTGGGGGAGGCACACTGGATGTGAGTCTGCTCGGGCAATCTAGGGGCACAGCCAAATGGACTCCTCAAATGATTTATCCATCCTCGGTCTGATGTCATGAACTCTTACCAACATGGGAAAAGCCAGTTTCAAACTCATTTCCAGCCACAGGCTTGCCACAATCGGGAGCGACTATCAACTACACATAGCAAAACTGCCCTCAAATCTAGACACCGGGTATGTGATTTTCTAAGACAGGGTCTCACTATGTAACTCTGGCTAACTTGGAACTCACTGTGTAGTCTCGGCTGGCCTCAAAGTTGTTGAGATCCTCTAGCCTCTGCCTCCTGAGTGCTGGGGTTACAGGTGTATATGTAATTTTCTTTGGCACCCTCACATGAACAGCATGTCTACCAAACTCCCTCAGTTTGTCACCACCTTCCTCCTTTAGTTCTGCTTCACGTCTCTTCCTTCAAAGAGACCTTCAAGAGAACATCAGAATCCACAGTTATCATCAGGTCCCATGTTGGTCCTCCATCACTACACAACTGGGAACACAAATGTATACCTCATACATCAAAACTGGTTCCTGGGCTAAGATTCAGCGTCTCTCCTGAGGTCTGCCTCAACTATGTAACGCTCTTCCATGGCCTCTGAGGTTCAAGCGGAGGCTCTCATATCTCTGGGATGAGCACCCCTGAGGCAGACTAACTGCAAGACTAGTGCCCTTGACCCTGTGGCTTAATGTTGTGCACTTGGCAACATGTTTCTGCCCGCCGCCGCCACCACCGAGGGATTCAGAGGAATTTCCAGTGAAGCCAAAGGGAAGATCAGAACATCACAATTTCTTGAGCTCTAATAAGTTCTGTGGAAGGGGTATCAGACCCCTCTGACAGGGCAAACAAAGGCATCAAGTTACAGAGCTCAATCCCAAACAAAGTAACTCACTACCTCCTGAATGAATACAGTCTGAAAATGAAGATGACGGTGAATCTGAAAAGCTCTAGCAACATATAAGCATTCTCTAGCCTACAGGATCCCTGAAAACCAAAAGTTTTCCCTTTTGGCTGCCAAGATATTTGCTGGGAAAGCCCATCATTCCCCCTCTCTTTCTTCCTGCTTCCTTTTCTCTTTGGCTGCATGTCTTTCTGATAAGGATTCTCAGGGTAGAGAAGAAAGCCCTTCTCCCATGAGGTGAGATGACGTCCCTCCTGGAGAGCTGTTCTTTAAGCAGGAAGGGACAAAAAGTCTGGGAGATCTCCAGCTTGACGCCTGCTCACTGCAGGGAGTAAACAAGGGGGTCAGGGCAGCAAGGCAAAGCCAGAGGGCGAGCTAGAACGCATTGCTCGCCCACTTGACCAGTGAGTGATTAACTCTAGTTATTGAGAGGCTATTGGGGGGGGTCCGTTGGCCACACCATTCACATCTCCCAAACAGAGCAATAGCCACACCAGTAACCTCCCCACGACCCTTTTTTTTTTTCTTTTTTAATGAGGAAAGGTTTGACTTGAGCCTGCAAGAATCTGCCTTTAGGGCACACTCTTATCCTTCTGCCATTTCCACATTCCACTAGAAAGGAAAGGAATTGAACAGAATCATTGCTGGATGTCACACCTTATGAGATATTTATTACCGCACATGTTTTATTTTAAAGACTGGTAACACCAACTGAAAGATGCCTTCCTAACATCTTGCTATCTGACAAGGTTTGCCTGTCAGGCTGTTTAAGACTTGGGAAGATTGATTTCCCAATAAACACGAATGGGAATCAGTGCAAAAGGATATTCATAAATTTTAAACATCCAAGAATGGCTTAAATAGTTCTAGTGTGACAAATGAACTGTAAGTCAATCCTGTACCAAACAACATGTCTCAGGAAGGACCCACATCTTAGCACGGCACGTGCCTCACTCCTGCCCCACATTTCTTTTGTTTTTCTTCATAGAACTTAACCGTGCTCACACACAGACTGCATAGAAAGTTTTTTCTAGCATGTTTCTTGCAGCTTTAGAGACTGATCCCAGGGCCTCATGGGAGTTAGGTGGTCCACTCCTCTCTATATCTATCTTTGCCTGTGTCAGGGTTTCATGTGCCTCAAACTGGTCTCAAATTCTCTCCTCTCCGAAGCCAGCACTGTCTTTGAGCTTCTGACCTTCATGTCTCTACCTTGAAGTACTGAAATTACAGGCATGTGTACCACCGTGACTGTAATACATTTATTTTACTTATTCCTCACCCAGAGTGGATGCCCTACCTTGGCTTGTTTGGTTGGTTGTTTGGTTGGGTTTTTTTTTTTTGGTTGGTTGTTTTTATTCAAAGTCTCAAATAGTACCTGGCTCTCCTCAGGCACTCAGAAACTTGTGTTTGATGAACTGAATGAAATAATGACACTTCTGGGGATTCGGTGACTTTTCCCTGCACAGACACTAATGTTAGTATCATCGTGGTCTGGAGTAGAGGCCACCCCTTTAACCTCATTTCACAGATCTGAGAAGCTAGGGACCCTCCAAGGAAAGTGACCAGCAAGGTCTCAGGGATGCTGACAGCTGAGACAAAACTGGGCTCAGGTCTGCTGCAAATAACTCACCTCCACTTGGTACAAGGGTGACAAAAGGAATTCTGTAAGAAGCACACCATGGTCATAGGAACCCTGGAAGCTTCCAGAAGGAAGCAGTGGCCGCCTCTACTCAGCAATATCATCCTTTCGAGTTCCCGAGTTCCCCGTGTAGTTAGCTCTTTCTTATGCGGACTTTCCCCACAGCTGGGTGCTTCTCATCTATCAAGGCGTAAGTTTTAAAAGCTTGCATAAAATGCCCAGTTTTCTAAGGTGGGGAGGGGGCCCTGACCATGTCCTGACCAGGATTCCAAGGATCTTCCATTGCTTGTCACTGTCTGTATCGCCTACATGTGACCTCCCCTGAGAGCATGACAGAAACTGGTTTCTTTCTGTGCCTAGTCACGTCGTATAATGGTGAGCACAGGGTGGGTCCTTGTGCGATGTTTAGTAGATGAGTAAATTTAATAAATTGCAGCTTTTCAACAGTGTCAAAATGCTTTTTAGAACACAGTAATACCTCTGGTTTAAAGATCTTATAGCACTTAGGAAATATATAGAACTACTCTAGGCTGATTGCTTGTATTCAAAATGCTAGGGATAATAGATGTTTCAGATTTGAGATGTTTTGAAATTTTGCAATGTCACAGAGAGAGAGGGAGAGACAGACAGACAGAGGGAGACTGGGATGGGACCCAAATGTTTCATATGCAGCTTCTATTAAAGAGATCTTACTTTAGTCAGGGTCTTGCAACGTAGTCCACACTGGCCTCTTAAATCGTCTTTGTAGAAATAACCTTTATTTATTTAACCCAGGGCTTAACTGAGCTCCTGCCAGGTGCCAGGTTCAAATGAGGGTAATGAGCCATCTGGCAGGATGCAGATGCAGGGGTCAGTGGTGTTTGTGAAGATGATGGTTCCGTTGGGCCTGGGGCAGCAGGCAAGAGATGGGGCGAGGTGAGAAGGCAGGGAATACGAGCCAAGAAGCATGGAGTAGAATATACACACATGAGGATTCGGGACCAAGAAGCTTTAGTGGCTTGTGGCTATCATCAGTGGCTCGGTGATTCCACAAACAGAGCGGACCGATTAGGGAAAGACTAAAGGTTTTGATTCAGGTTGAAGTTCAACTGAAAAATTCCTGAGGTAATTATAAAGGGCCGGGACATTAAGATGTGTTTAAAAGTCCATACTGTGCATTTGGAGTAGATCCTGTGAGGAGGATGGACTTCAAGTACAAGACAGCATCTTGATGGGCCTGTGAATGGCTTTGTGGTAGATTAGCCTAGCGGGCATGAAGTCCTACATCTGATCCCCAGCAGGCAAGTATTGTAGTTAGGAATAAAAAATGATCCTGGCCTAAACTGAAGAAGTGTTTCTAGAACTCTCTGGAATATAACATATTGTCTGTATAGTACAGACAAAAATCTTTATTTCAAATGCATAACCCTAGTTCCTTAGAACTCATGTGGAAAATATCACTAGGAGACCTGAAAACATATGGACCCAGGCTTTTAAGTTGGCTCAGGGGTAAAGGTTTTCGCTGTGAAGCCCGACCTCAGTCCCATCCCTAGGCCCCGCATGATGGAAGGAGAGAACTGATTCCCACAAGTTATCCTCTGTGCTTCAAATGAATGGCATGGCACACATGCACGTACACATGTACATATACAGAAATAAATGAACGTTAAAAAGACACGGTGGACAGGAAAATTGCAAGATGGTTGGGTCTGTTTCATGACTCCCTCTGTTTCAGCTCCCTGTGCTCTGAGAGGTCATTCAGTCATTTTAGATTAAAAGTCTTGCTCTTTCTGTTCTTCCAAACACATGAAAGAATGAGAATGAGCAAGTCATTCATCTATCTACCTAGACATATGTCACTACATCTACTTAAAACTCCATAATATCAGGGCTGGTAAGAAGGCTCCGTGAGAGGCTAGAGCCGTGGATATCAACCTTCCTAATGCTTTGACCCTTTGATACAGTTCCCATGTTGTGGTAATTCCAACCACAATATTGTTTCATTGCTACTTCAAAACTATAATTTTGCTACTTTTATGAATTGTAATGTAAATATTTGTGTTTTCTGATGGTCTTAGGCAACCCTTGTGAAAGGGCCACTCACCCTCCAAAGGGGTCGAGCCCCACAGGTTGAGAACCACTAGGATAGCAGCATTTGCAAAAGAGTCTGATGACCTGAGTTCAATTCCCAAATCCCACAATGGGGCAGAAGAGAAAAGCAAATCTACAACGTTGTCCTTTGACCTCCACATGCTTACACACACACACACACACACACACACACACTTACATGCACAAATGAATAAATAAAATTGTATAACCTCAATTGGACTATCTGTGTGTACACATATATACATTTGCTGCTGTGCATGTACACATTAGCACACACACACACACACACACACACACAGGAGAAGGCTAAGTAAAGCTCAAGACAAAACACTTGCCACTGCAGAATAAACAAGCCGAATGGCTCACAGAGGAGCACATTTGATGTTATTTGATGCAGTTAATCAATAGTTCAGGAGTACTTAGAAAATTTAAATTTCCGTGTATTTTTAGGCAACTTAGTACTTCTCACAACTAATACTGCCTACGCGCTATTAGGAGGAATGAAGCTGAGTGGGAGGTTGTTCAGACACAGCTGAGGAGGTCCTGGGCAGCTCCAGTTACAGCTGGAAAAGGCAGCTCTAAAGCACCTTAAGAGGAAAGATGGGGACCACGGACTATTTTGTGTGGGAGGAGCTCTTACCATTATGTTTGATTGCAATTCTGACTAATGCTTATGAGTCTGCAAGAGTGAAATCAGAAAGCCACTCTGATGCGGGCAACGAACGATCTTACCATCTACTCCATCTTCCCAAGTAGTCTATTAACTACCAGCCTAGAGGCAAGGGGACTCCGTTATTTGTGTGTGGCTCTGCCAGAGAAAGATTGCAGATGCTTTGCTGAGAGTCCATCTGAAACGATGACGAGGACTATGGGCTGTGTAATGAGAACAAACCACAAAATCACTTTGGCCCCAAATGATTCTTGGCAGTGAAAACTACACTGGGTGAGGCTTAGCTGTGCAGTATCACTAGCAAGCTAAATAAGTGTACTGGCTAGTTTTGTGTGTCAACTTGACACAGGCTGGAGTTATCACAAAGAAAGGAGCTTCAGTTGGGGAAGTGCCTCCATGAGATCCAGCTGTGGGGCATTTTCTCAATTAGTGATCAAGTGGGGAGGGCCTCTTGTGGGTGGTACCACCTTTGGGCTGGTTCTCTTGGGTTCTATAAGAGAGCAGGCTGAGCAAGCCAGGGGAAGCAAGCCAGTAAGAAACATCCCTCAATGGCCTCTGCATCAGCTCTTGCTTCCTGACCTGCTTGAGTTCCAGTCCTGACTTCCTTTAGTGATGAACTGCAACGTGGAAGTGTAAGCTCCCCAACTTGCTTTCCTTTCCTCCCCAATTTGCTTCTTGGTCATGATGTTTGTGCAGAAATAGAAACCCTGACTAAGACAATAAGTAAGGTGAGGACCTCAAACAGAAGGACTCCTGCAGGAAGCTAAAGAAGTCTACTGCAGTAGAGACCACAAGGCCAGGTGCAGTGGTGTACTGTACACCTATAATACTAGCATTTGGCAGGCCGAGCCAGACAGATCCTGAGTTTAAGACCAGTCTGCTGAGACCAGTTTGAGACCAACCTTTTTTGTTGTTGTTGTTTTGTTTTTTAAAAAGGTTTTGCTATGTTTAACCTTTAAAAGAAAAGATGTTTTGGTAGAAGTCATTCAAGGTAAGTTCTGGAAAAGAGCCTTGAGCTTCTGTGAAATGGAAATGGGTAGAGTCAGAGGATGCAGCAGTGCTTTTCTGTCAAGGACATTTCTTTTAGGCTCGGTGTAGGATACTGAGGCAGGAGGGGAGGCTTGGGAGAGCTCTGGGCCATCTTTGTGCCCCATCCTCAGTTGCTTCGAAGTATTAGTATATACATATCAAAGCTAAATGTGCCTATGAGTATACTCAGATTGTAAAGGGCATGATGCTCTTGTGAAATTACCAAATTAGTACTCTTTGTTTGTTTGTTTGTAGCCCTGGCTGTCTTGGAACTCACTGTGTAGATCAGGCTGGTCTCGAACTCAGAGATCCACCTGTCTCTGCCTCCCAAAGGCATGAGCCATCACTGCCCCGCTTCAAATTAGTTCTCTTATAAAGAAGACCTGATTGCCTCTTGGCTCCTGTATTCTTTTCTACAGGCCATACAGGCCCTTCACATCCTGTCTGGTGAGACAGAAATGCTACACTACCTATTTCTAATTTGCTTATAGCCATCTGTTTCCAAAGTGGAGGTGAAGAGCTGGCCCCAGACACTGTGCTAAAACAGCTCATCTTAAAGGGCCAGTGCATTCTCACAGTTCTTTTTGGATTTAGTGGCAGTGTGCCCAGATAGAGTTTAGGAACAAAGTGTTGCTGTGGATAACTAATGCATTACACCCATGGTTCTGTGGTCCTTTCCCCCCTTAATAGTACAGAAAGATACTTGGGCTTGCTCTGTCTGGGAGACTATAAGACTTAGACAATGCTCTATGAGATGTGTTCAACAATGACTCTGCTGGTTGTCTTGTTTGTATCAACATTTACTGTTTCAACGCAAATAATTGCAAAGTAGCTGTTGATAGTAAAGTGTAGTGGCAGATGCGTGCTTAGCATGTTCAATGTCCTGAGTTTAATCCCTAGCATTGGTAATTAATCATCATCATCATCATCATGATGCACCAATTTCAATTGTAAAGGTTGATAGATGTCCAAATAACTATAAAGGCATATTTACGATGGCCAAGGTTTTAATTGTGTGCTAGTCACCCAAATTAGCTTTTCGGAAAATTTCACTCACAAAACCTCTGTGCTACTTACCATACACATTTTCTGACCCACATTCTAATGCATGTGTGGCTCTTTATGTTTCAGTTTTAAAGAAATACACCCTACAACAGCCTTTAGTATGTTTCCTGTCTTATACAAAAAATCTCCTAGACACAAGTCTCAGAACATGTAAACACTCAACATCAGAATCCATAAGAGAGCCAGACAGCAAGTCAGTGCAGCCTTCAATACATCATTTCGGGTTACTGCTGTTTGTTTTGTTTTTAAAGACAGGCCGCTGGTTTAACCTAACTCAGACCTTGGCAGGGTTTTCTTGCTTTAATCCTTTCGGTTTCAAAGCTACACCCCTCTGATTGCCCTGTAAGATAGTCAAACATACTTTGTTGCTTAGTAGACTTTTGCAGAGAGCATTAAAAGCCCATCTTTGATACAGGTTCTAAACTCTTTGCTTATTATAAATCTAGGTTTAAATTCCTGAATCCAGACTCCAGAAAGGAAAAGGCCTCAAAGAACAGTCAGCCGAGCCATCTCTTCCGCCCCTCAAGCTCTCTCTGTTTCATAGCACCTGTCCCAGAAGCCCTCGCAGTTACCAGGCATGTTATAGGGGGGGGGGGGTTGGCATCACATGGTGAGTTTATATTGAGGGTGCCACATTATCCTTTGCCTGAATCCTTTCTTACATTCTAGTAAAGAAAGGAATAAAAGTGAAGTTCTGGTTTCACTTGATCGCTAGGATAAACCAGTCATTTCATCTGAAAATTCCAAGTCACAATCATCATTCAGGAATCCAGGAACCCAAGTTTGGTGACTGAAACAAAAAATCATGGAGGAATGCTCTTTGCAGCCCAGGATCTGTGTGCAGGACAGTACAGTCCATTGTGAGCTAGGTCCTCCTGCACTAATTGCTAACCAAGAGGATGCCTTACAGACATGCTCAGAGACCAACCTAACGTAGGTACTTCCTCTCAGATGACAACTCTAGCTGTGTCCTTTTATTTGTTTACACTGTGAGAGTATGCAAAGAAGCAAGCTTACTGCTGCTCGCAACCCACTAATTCCAAGCTAGAGGTTTCTGGAAGTCCTTCAAAACGTCATCCAACATAGTCCAACTGCTGTTTTATGTTTGAAGAGCGCTTTCAAACTGAATACAACACTGCAGCGCCCCCCTGCCCCCCCCAACACACACACACACACACACACACACACACACACACACACACACACACTGATTTCAGTGCCTGGGAATGCCAGAAGAAACTCAATGTTAAAAGGAACAGAAAACGCAACATCTTTTTTCAGTTAAGTCTGAACAGAGCAGGGAGAAGAACAGTGAATGTCTCTGCTCATGCTCCCTGCAGCCAACCCTAGAGAGCGAAGCTTGTGATTTTGCTGTTGGCTCATTTCCCCTTTGGACATTACAGGCCCCTGAGTGTACCCTCACCAAACCGCTATCTTTGGTCCTTTGTTTGTCCTTGGTCATAAGAACAGATGTTGCTTAGAGACTCAGATCTGGGCTAGGGCCAGCCATCATACTCCTAAGAGTCCCTTGTAGATTACTGTAAATTCTCCCTATCTGAGACCCACGGAAAGACTCCAAGGCCAACTCAATACAAAGACATATGGGGGACCCAGGGCAAGTATTCTTTAAGTTTATTCTTTGCATTGTACATATGTGGGTAATGTGCATGTATGTGCACACATGTATACAAGCATATGTGCATGTATGTGTTCAAATGTGTGCATGCTGAGGCGGAGGGGATGCTGCGTGTTTTCTTCGATCCTTCTCCATACACACTGAAGAATCTCACTTGGACCCAGAGCTTGCTGATTTGCTAGGCTAACTAGTCAGCTTACTCTAGGGATCTCCTGCCTCTGCCTCTGAAAGCTGAGGTTGTAAGTGGGTTGCTATGCTGGCCATGTTCTGTGTGGATTCCGAGGATTCAAACTTTAGTTCTCACAGGGGAGTATTTTATCCGCTGAGCCATCTCCCTTAGGCTTAGGGCAATTTTTTTTTTTTTTTTTTTTTTTAAAGAGTAGATACATGGTGGAAGCCAGGACTTGGAATTAAAGACATTTGACTATTCTCAAAGATGCCCGATCACCAAAATTTTCATAATCATAAAACTACCAGAGAGCAAAGAGCTCTGGGGGCATTCTTCTGGACTCACATTTTATAATCGATCAAAGTGAGGCCTCAATGCAAATACGGTTTGGCTAGTTATTATTAAAATTAACTACAAAGCCGAGACAGTTACCAGCTCACCCTGACCTGACTCCATTTCTGAGGCTTCTCATCTTGCTTTACATACACAGCACATGCCACACAAACCACAGGGCAAGCAACTGTCACCAGGGTTAGAAGCCAACTCCTCTAATTCTGGAGGGTCATGAACTATCCTTTGACTCCATTTTTCAAGCCAGAAGTACTGATGAATCTTCTCCAATCCCATTGCTCATTCTAACTTCTTAAATCGTGAATTTAGAGTTGCTTTTAATTATATATAAAATCCTTTATCACAAAGCAGCCCATACACTACATACTGTGATCCCTGCACAGACAGACAGACAGACAGACAGACAGACAGACGTAGATAACCCTCAACCAACAAATATGGCAGGATTTATAGAGCTTTTTTTTTTCAGTAGGTTCCCCTTCCCTCCTTTTCTTCTTTATTCCTCGCTGCTAGATATTGGGACCCAGGGCCTAATCCATGCTTGGCACATGCTCTATTGCTGAGCTACAGGTACAGCCTTCAATGTTTCCTTACAGAATGAAAAGCAAAATTAACTGAGCATTTTTAAATACGCAAACCCATCAAAGTATGCTTGATATAGCCACAGGAGAGAGGTAACAACAGGATACAGAGGCTTCAAGAGTCTAGAACCAGTTCATTCTCATTTCAAATCTCAGTTCCCTCCTTTTGGCTCCTAAAGCTTTTAGGTGTAGGAGAGCGGCAGGCCTATCCTCCATTCTGTGGTGTTTCCTAGCTCCACACCCTGCCCATCACCAATCAGGACTCCTGAGAGACAGAGCTCACTACAGGGAGAGCTCTTCTTGTCTTGGACACTAGTATACAGTCCAGTTGAGGAAGAGTCCCACTGGGCCACACATCTTCAGTGTG